>NC_072739.1:104994287-105120776 GCF_026930045.1 Uloborus diversus | reverse complement strand
AGAATTGAATACTTTTCTAACTGCTGCAGCATATGAAAGTCCGGCTGAAGGCGTACGAGACTGAACAATTTTTCTGGCATCTGGATATGATATGTTCTGAGTGGTTTTGATTACTTGTATTTCCTTTTCGGAGAGCCAGTTTGGACATTTTCTAGAGTAGGACGGGTGATCTCCTTTGCAGTTGACACATTTATATTCCTTTTTGCATTCATTGCTGTCGTGGCCGGGCTCAGCGCACCTGGCACAAGTTTCTGCACTACGGCATGACAGTCTGGAATGCCCAAAGCGCTGGCACTTAAAGCACCGTAGCGGGTTAGGAACATATGGTCTAACAGGGCAGGAGAGATAACCAGCTTTGACACGTGAAGGGAGGATAGGCGTACTAAAAGTCAGAATAATATGTTTAGTATTCTGCATTTCGCCATTGCGTTTAATAGTGATCCTCTTCACTCCACTTACGTGTTGGTCTTTCATTTCTTCTAGAATTTCCTTCTCTGATGTAAATAGAAGGTCTGGCTCCGAAATAACTCCCCGAGAAAAGTTAAGAGTTGAGTGAGCTGTAACTGTACATAGATATGAGCCTAGTTGTTTGATAGCTAGAATAGGTTGAACTTGTTTAGGATGTTTGATTTCAACTAATAGTTCGCCAGTGCGTAGCTTTTTTACTGATTGGAATTCGCCGATAAGATTTATTAATGCCTTGTTAATTAAGAATGGGGATACAGCGGTAAATGTTAGATTTTCGTTCCTTTTGATAATAAAGAATTTTGCAGATGTAAGCGATTCAGTATGACGCTCCCCACAAGGGGGAGAAGTGTTCTTTGTGTTTATATCCATAAAAAAACCAGAGAACTAGGGGGAAAAGTGGGGTCTAGCCCCTGTGTAGCCCCCCTACACAGAGGTAAGGCTGCGTACGACAGGGTTCGCCTGCTATCCCTGAAGACTCCCGTTTGAAGCACCGACTACCCCCGGTACCACGCAGCCATCGGCACGGTTGACACACCTTGGCTTAGGGGTTTTCGTCCGAATTTGGTAAGTGTGATGAGGGAAGGAAGGGAAAAAAATCCCCTCCCGCCGATATTCTGTTTGAGCAACTGGGGGTTCACGACTCCTCCCAAGAGCTCGCCCCGAACTCACCACACCGCAAGCCCCCCCACCACGACAAGGTAAACGGACACGGGGGGGGGGGGGGTTTGTTCGTATGGTTTGAAAACCTAATTGTGTATGATATTAGAAAAAGGCGGTATAGGTACCCTTGAATCAATATTTTCTGAAATTCAAGTCTTAAAATCGTGATGCAAAGACCATATTTTGTAATATTAGTAGGACCAGTAATTTTCGAAGATGCTCCAGAAACGCAATTTCAAGCAATTTTCGATGTCGATGAGTATTTGGGGTCTTCACAAGGAGATTTTGCGAAATCGTAGATCTGGAAACGAAATTTCAGATGTTCCATTAGCCTCATGTTAGGGAGAAATTGATAATAAAATTATCTGGACTGGTTTTGTTTCTTCTCTTTGTGTTATGAATAATTTTCAACACCCTATTAACTACTAACTACAAATATCTATACACCCTAATGGCAGGGATCCGCCCTAAACATTGGTCTATGAAAGGGGTCCGCTGGCTATAAAATTTTTGTAAGCCCTGGTGTAGATCAAATAATGAGAAAAACTCCGTGTTACTAATTTAAATAGCGGTTTATTACTATTTCAAAGTAAAAATATAATGAATGATAATGAAGTAAAACGATCAGTGATAAATTCGTTCGTTTAAAAGTAGATGTTAAAAAGCAGCTAAATATGTGAAAAATTACTACATTTACGTATAATATTAATGATTTTTAGGAAGTTAAGGGGGATAAAAGGGTCAGCACATTAAACAATAAGGAGCGATTTTAACAGCGCATTTTTCTTGCTAAGTTATTTGAAATTTCATCAAAATTCAGGTTTTCCATCGAAATTCGTTTCCTCTAATTTTGTCAAAGATTGTCTATAAGGCGGTTTTAAGACTACCAAGTTAAAAAATTTCCGTAAGTGGCACACGAATTTTTCCTCTTCTAACATCACCAAAGATCTTCTAAAACTGCGTTTTTAGAGCTACAATTTCGAACATTTCCGGGGAAGAGCCTCCAAACGCCTTCTCTCTAATATAATCAGACAACAACTACTTTTGTAAAGTTTCAATTAAAAAAAATCCCAACCTTTCTTTCTCCTCACATTACCAAAGTTCGTCTAAAATGCATTTTTAAGGCTGCAAAATAGAAAATTTCCGGATTGAGAAACCCCCGAACTTTCTATTTCTGAGTGAATACTTACTTCCAAATGGCACGACCTTGAGGATCACGGATCTGGACGAAATTCTGGATTTAGGTCAATTCGCATCAGAAATGAACCCAGATAAAGCGGTTTGACTGCATAGGCTCTAGTTCGGCCGCAATGGGGTCCAAAGTTGCTAGTTTAGCTCCAGAAAAACAATGGTTTTTCCTTTGAAATTAACTTTTTTACCCTGTTCTTGCAATTGCATTCCAGTATCACCCAACTGAATGCATTCACAATATAGAAAAAATTCCCCCGTCCCACATTGTACTAACAAGAGACGCAAAAGATGTTAGGAGAGCAAATATTGAGCGAAAGCTCCAAATTCCGAAGAAAACGCTATTGCAGTTCTGGAGCCACAGAAGTAAATTTAAACACTCCTTGCAGCCAAACCAGAGCCTATGCACTCAACTAATTAACCTGGACTTATATCTAACATAACTTGACCTAAATCCAGAAGTTTACCAAGATTCGTGACCTTCAAGTTTTTGCTGGATGAAGCAGATTTAGTTCCAGGTCTCAGAATTGCAATGGCGTTTTATTAAAATTTGAAACTTAGTCACAGTATTTGCCCTCCCAACACATTCAGCGTCTCTTGTCGGTACAACGAAGGGGAGGGGAAATTTATTCTATGCTGTGAATGTATTAAGTTGGGTCATACTGCAATGCAACTGCAAGAAAAGGGTGAAAAAAAGTTTAATTTTAAATGAAAAACCATTGTGTTTCTAGTCTTAACTAGCAACTTTGGACCCCAATTGCTGCCGAACTAGGGCCTATGCAGTCAAACCGCTTTACCTGGGTTCATATCTAGTGTGAACTGACCTAAATCCAGAATCTCGTCCAGATCTGTGACCCTCAAGTTCGTGCAGTTTGGTAGTTAGACTAATGACTCCCTCTTAAACCATAAGCTGAATCCTCTTCCTCTCCTCTTTCTCTCTCTCTCTCTTTATGTATAAAAAACACATATATATCTATATTTTAAAAAACTAAGGGGCCGCCGATATCATACGCTTTTTTTTATGACTTCGCGACGGCCGCGGCCCGAGCTCCCTGCTTCTCAAACTTTTAGACTGAGTTACCGTGTAGTCTTTTTTTTTTTTTTTGGAAGATATGGTCTAATTCTTCCCATAATGGGAATCGAACTCGATCGCATAAGACAATTAGTTAAACACAAAAGTAACTTTGCTGAATTTCTCACACTTCAAATGATTTTTTTCTCTATTTTAAAATCTCATCTCTCCCTTTGCACATAAACATCATTCAGCTCAGGAACATTTTTAAAATTTTTCTTTTATGTTAGCGGAGCCATATTAAAATGTAAAAAGTTAACAAAAAAACATACTACTCTAGTTAGCATATTTTATTATTTTGTTTAACCACAAGACTCCTTATTTGACGCAGTTTTACAATTTCATTCCTTTTTTTTTTTAACCTAGAAGTATGATATGAGTAAAGAATGTTCTGTTAATTTGGAGGCATCTAATATACCGTACCATTGGAAATGAATACCAGCTAAAGAAAAGAAGTTAAATAAATAGCATGTTGCATGTTCCAGTGGCATACCCAGAAATCAGTTTTAGGAGCTGCAGCTCTATCAACCCACCCCGCCACTGCACCCTACTGTGTCATAATTATAAACAGCAATAAATATTTTTTTGCGAAGCGTTAGTGAAATGAATGGACCGTTTTTACAACACCAACAAGAAAATTCCATTGCTAACAAATCTTAACAAAGCATTCCGTTAACAAGATAGTACAAAAGAAATAGTTATAATAAATAATTATAATAAAGCACTTAATATATTTCTACAGCTATACTATTCTTTTTACTTACATTTCAAAGTACTTCCAATCAATTGTTGCATAATATATTTAAATACACTTCTTAAACACACATTTGGGAAAATGTGATCCTTGTTATTTGTGTCAAAGAGCTAAAATGAAACATTATTTTGTGCGAACACTGGAAATCTCAAAACATTGCGTCTTGCGGAAGCGCTCTAAGCAACACTGTTATAACCAGGGGTTCCAGACGAGTGAAAATATTCCCTCTAAGGTGAAAGCATAGTGCCTGAAGGTGCAATGCAAGCCAGAAAATAGAGCAGAGGAGCCAAAACAGCATGCAATCGCAGAAAGACTCATTGCGCAAGCACTTTTTACCTTAGACATACATTCAACTTCCTCAATATGGCGGACAAATGATGATTGCGTTTGTGTGTCTTTCAAATTGAATGAAATACACTATTGAATTAAAACACAACTTTTCTAGGATTAATTATCCGAAATTACAAGTAAGTACAGATTTGATCACTTTGTAGCTTTTAGGGCTTTCAAACATAGTTAAGTGTTTAAAAGTGCATTTATTGCTTTTCAGTAACCGTTAGTCTTCTAGTTCCCGTTTACCGTTACTATCGTGAAATTTCCATCATTCAAAACGCTACTAAAAATATCTGTCATTATTTTCTTGAATACTCGATAAGCTGCTTTTATTAATCTTCAAAAGAACCTTAATGAAAATGTTTCTTGTGCTTCGTAGATTATAACAGAAAGCTAGCGAAAAAAAAAATCTCTCTCAATCTAGCTCTTTTTTTTTTTTGCTTTTTCATTCAAGTGTTAGAATCATTTCCTGTTAAAGGTTAGCGATAGCGTTAGAAATTTCTTTTGGTTTTTTTATTTAACTGATTGAAAAACTTTATGTTCATTTTATTTTGTTACTCTTGATTAACGTTCATGAAACGATTTTGTTTTTCCATAATTGTAATATCCCTGAATATTTTTGGCTCATCATGTAAATAATCCATAAGTACAGCTATGCTTCAATTTCGGAATACGTCATGTTTTAGTAAATGTATAATTTCTCACATGTTTTAAATAATTACTCGTTTTTATATTATAACGTATTTGTGACAGATCTTTGATACCAAGTGAAGGGGTAGATATTTATTGTTTTATTAATTTTTAACATTACTTTTTGTTAAAAAAAAAAAAAAAAAAAAAATATCAGAACCCTGAATTTTTTCACATGTTTTTTAACTGCCCCAGAGTTATTATTCATATTATTTATTTTATGAATTTTTAAGAAAACGATAAAGATTTCACCGGTCCGCAAAGTTTTTCATTTGCTTTTACCGCGCCCGTGGGTCAAATGAGGTTGAGAAACACTGAGTTAGAGCACGATCAGATGAATTAAAGCTATGAGCACTTCTTAACTATGTTGAAAACTCTGAAATATGATCAAATGCTGTAATTACATGTTTTAATCATTTCCAATGCCGAGTTCAATGTGAAATATGTCCAAAACGTAGAATATCATAAATCAAAACAAAACTTAAAAATAAATAAATAAATACACAACTGTATTCAAAAACGCTAACAATACGGGGGAGGGAGGAGGAGGATCTATAGTAAGGGTGCCATTTCTCTCTCCGAAGGCTCCTTTTTTTCACTCTGGCTGTCTAGTTTTTAAAAGGTGCCTGTTTTTCACCCTATTTAGAGGTGCGATTTCGACTTCGTACTGGGTGCCGCTGGTGAACAAGCGTTTCTCCCCTGAAAGGTGCCTAATGCATCCTGTAGTTTTAACAGTGAATAAGTTCAGTAAAACACACTCGGAAATCTTCCGACATAGGCAGGGCGGGGCCTCGAAGCACTTTTGGAAATAAAAACGTTAAGATGCTCCATGCGAGCTGACAGTTGAGTACTGTACATTGTACTGCATCGTAATCAGCTAAAGCGGGGTCAGCTGCTGATGAACAAAAAACAGATGTGGCTCATTTGCTTGTAAAAAGATTTAGGTTGTAATGTGAGTGGTGTGGTGTGAAGGGAAGTGAGATCCTCTGCCCCAGGGCCATCTCCTCTCTAGTCCTACTGTCCGTCCCGTCTTTTCCTACAATGGTCATTAGGATAAGAAGTGGTGGCCCTTTATGTGGTGTTAAAAGAATATAAATTACGGGAAGTCTAAAAATAGCTTCTTTTTTTTTCCTTTCCGCTATTTTCAAAGCCAAAAAAAAAAAAAAAAACCTTAATTTCTCAACTGACAAAAATTAATACAATAAAATTTTCCATTAAAAAAAGAAAAAAAAAAACGTCGGTTAACCGGCGCCTTTTGGAGCGTCGCACCGGGCATTTGCCTAAATGCCCGCATAGCCAGTCCGACCCTGGTTGTTAGAAAAATAAAATTACTCAAAGAGACAACAGAATAAGGAAGCAATATTGAACGTTTTTTCCATTTGGGTTGTTCTGAATAAATACATGGCGCATTCACACGAAATAAACTTAGGATATGTAAGAGCTACAATTCATGTAAGGAGTAATTAAAAATTAGACGAAATAAATAACAAACATTGAACTTTCTTGGGAATTGGTATTTGTTACATTTGGAGGATGTATAATTAATCCTCTGGACGTAAAAATTAAAGTAACCTCAACTGAGGAAAGTATTCTATCAACTTCGCTGAAAAATATTTTAGAAATGAATAAAAAATCATTAAGAGAATTATTTTCTTCTTATTCATTTACTTTTTACAATTAGCATATGACTTAATGCCAGGTGAAAAACAATTAAATACAATAGAATATATAAGTTATTGAACTAGTAATTTGTTGATAATCATGTCTACATATCTTTAAAAAATAAAAAGGTTGCTGAAAAACTTTAGTAAATTAAGAGTAATAAGCAAAAATTTTTTAAAAAAATTCTTATTTTCAAGTTCGTTTACGATAAATTAATTGATGAACACACTAGTTAAAAATAGCAAAATTCTGCATGAAAACAGTTTAGATGTAATTTTTTTTTAAATAAAAAAATTCGTGTTCTTTTATTCATATTTTTTTAAATATTCAAACATTTGTTGATATTATAATTACTTTACATTTATAAACATAATATATTTCCCACAGTAAATGAAAAAGCAACTTTTTAACTATTTTTATTCAATGACATGAGGTATGTTTTAATAATAGGTATAATTAGATTAGTTTAACTACAAATAATGCATGATTCAAATTCAAGTCAACTTTTAAAATGTAAAAAAAAAAAAAAAAGTTTCATAGAATTTTTATTTTGATCATTTAGTGAAAGTCCAGAGGGATAGTCCAAAGCTTATTTCTACCATAAATTGTGCATTGTATGTACATTCCGCATAGTAATTTATTTATTTGCGATTTTTACCCCAGTCCCTTCTCCCCATTTTTCAGAGTTTTCAAGCAAAATTTTCTCTTTTAATAAAAAGAAAATTATCACGCATGATGATAGAAGTTTTACAATGACAATTGGAAATGCTAGAGTACAAATTTTGATTATCAACCTCAACCACTAGGTTTCAACTGTAGCTGCTCTGCCCCCCCCCCCTTCCCGCCAGCTACTAGCAGTAATCCTTTTACTGTACTTCAAGGAAAAAGTTGTTAGAGCAACGCAATCTAAAAATTCAAATTCAATTTATAAAAATAAAATCAACTTATTTTCATCAATGATTTTGTTAAACAAATCACTTGATTCAAATCAATGATTTTTTTTAATCACTTAATTTAAAACACGATTTTAATCATAGTTTAAGTGAAGCTGATTTAAATCAACGATCCCTGTTTAATATTAAGTAAAATGATCAAGCAGTTTACAATAAGTATTAATAAAATCGAAAGCGTGGATACGGTTCCGAATTATGCACGTGTTGATGTATTATATAAATAATAACAATAAGGAATTTTTTTTTAATGATACTCATGTTTTAATATTTTGTTTTAAACCAGGAACTAATTTTGTTATGATTAAATGATATGATTCTTTTTATTAGCGTTTTCAAAGTTGATATAGACCTACTAGTATTTGGTGCGGTATTCATTTTTATAGTAAGTTTATATTTATTTTAAAAGTTTTGTAAAATTAGTCAAGTGCATGCTGGACGAAGTGAGTTCAATTCGTTTATTTACTTATCATTTACTAAACCATTTAATTATTAGTTTATTAATTAAGTAATTTACATTCCATCTTTTAACAATTCATTAATTCATTTATTCATTCGTGCACTTATTTTCTTCTTCATTCATAATTTTATTCATTCAAATTAGTTAATTTATTATTTATTTATCCATTTATTGTTTCATTATCTATTCATTTATTCAGTAATGATGAGAAAGATCTTTCTAATGAAGCTGAACCAAAAATCATGTTCTCATAGCTCACTTTCAGCATCCTAACAAATTAAAAAAATTAATAATTGAAAATATCTTAAATCTATAACATATGCATATATTAATTAGATAATATTTCAACGAAGGAAGTACCATGACCTGTGAAAAGTGGATGCAATGGAAATGCAACATAACTATTCTTTCCCTTAAATGCGTCTGAAATTTTTGCCAAAATTGTTATTTATAACATAGATGATTTTGATTTTACTTTCTAGCATAAAAATATTCCTGAACAGAATTTTATGCCTTGTAATATCTTCAGAATTTACTTAAACAAAATTAAATGATACGTGGGAAAAAATATATACAGTTAAAAAAATTTAAGTTTTTTTTTTTTTTTTTTTGCGATTTTTGCATTTGAATTCATTGTTTTCGTCTGGTTGTTCCGATATAGTTGAGCATTTCAAACGCGCCCAATTCACATTAGATCATGTTATCCTTCGTTGAAGTTTTGGAGCACAAAGCGAAGCACATTTTTTCTTTTTTGAATTTATAATTTGAACAATATCCAAATATGATTTGATTAATAGATACTCTCTGCTGGACTCAATAATTTCCATAGAGCGATCATCTATCACTGCGTACGAAACTGTTTCAGGATCCTCGAAAACATCCTCATCTTTCGCTATGTGTTTTTTAAAACAATAATTAACAAACAATAATTGTTATAGAAACAGTTTTGCAAAAATTTCAGACGCATTTAAGGAAAGGTATAGCTATATTGCATTTCCATTGCATCCATTTTTCACAGGTCATGGTACTTCCTTTGTTTAAATATTATCTAATTAATATATGCATAGATTATAGATTTAAGATATTTTCAATTATTATTATTTTTAGTTTGTTAGGATGCTGAAACTGAGCTATGAGAACATGATTTTTGGAACTGCGCTCAAACCTGTTTTAGCGTCATGAGATACATCTTTCTCATCATTACTGAATTAATGAATAGATAATGAAACAATAAATGGATAAATAAATAAATTAACTAATTTGAGTGAATAAAATAATTAATGAAGACGAAAATAAGTGAACGAATGAATAAATGAATTAATGAATTGTTGAAAGATGGAAAGTGTAAATTACTTAATAAATAAACTAATACTTAAATGGTTTAGTAAATGATTGAATAAGTAAACGAATTGAACTATTTCACCTTGCCCAGCATGCATTTCACTAATTTTTCAAAACTTTTAAAATAAAAATACACTTACTATAAAAATGAATACCGCACCAAATACTAGTAGGTCTATATCAACTTAATCATATATCATTTAATCATAACAAAATTAGTTCCTGGTTTAAAACGAAATATTAAAACATGAGTATCATTTTTTTTAAAAATTAATTGTTGTTATTATTTATATAATACATCAACGTGTACATAATTTGGAACCGTATCCACGCTTTCGATTTTATTAATACTACTTATAGTAAACTGCTTGACCAGTTTGCTTAATATTAAATATGGATCGTTGATTCAAATCAGCTTGACTTAAACTATGATTAAAAACATGATTTAAATTAAGTGATTTAAAAAAAAAATCATTGATTTGAATCAAGTGATTTGTTTAACAAAATCATTGATGAAAATCGGTTGATTTTATTTTTATAAATTGAATTTTAATTTTTAGAATATGTTGCCCTAAATTTAACTAAACTGTATTATACAATCTTAACTTCAACTGGCTAAACTATAGAGCTCTTTTTCTGTGTGTTTAACAGATTTTCAGACTCTTGCAATATTGCTTTTATTCCAAAATTACAATTCAGAAATAATAATAATGATAATTTGCAGTTTTTCTTAGACACCATGACTAATATATTTAAGAAATGTAATTGTTTAACATATTATTTTACACAAAAATGTACATAATGAAGGAAACTTTATCAATAAGCAAAGCATAAAACAAAATCACATCTTATCTAAACATTATAACGTATTTATAAATATTACGAATTTTTCGAATATTTAGAGAACTTATCTTAGTTTTAAGAGTAAGCTAAATGGTTCATTAGTTCGATTGCTTTATTATCAAGTTTTAACAATTACCTTATTGACCCCAATCGAATCTATTTCAGAACTTTTGTCGACTCTAAGCTGATAAACATAGAAAACTGCCAAACTGTAAAGATTTTTCTTCTAAAAGGAATGAAAATGTAAATTTAGGAAAAAGTGGTACCACTGTTTTCTTGAAGTGTAGTTGAAGGATTACTGCTAGTAGCTGGCGGAAAGGGGGTGGGGGGCAGAGCAGTTACAGTTGAAACCTAGAGGTTGATAGTCAAACTTTGTACTCTAGCATTTCCAATTGTCATTGTAAAATTTCTATCATCATGCGTGATAATTTTGCTTGAAAACTCAGAAAAAAGGGGAGAGGGACTGGGGAAAAAATTATAGATAAATAAATTACTATGTGCAATGTACATACAATTTATGGTTGAAATAAACTATGGACTATCCCTCTGACTTTCACTATAAAAGATTTAAAAAAAAAAACCTTTTTTTTTTAATTTTAAAAGTTGAATTTAATTTGAATCATGCATTATTTGTAGTAAAACTGGTCTAATTTAGCTAATGTCATTGAATGAAAATAGTTAAAAAGTTGCTTTTTCATTTACTGTGGGAAATATATTATGTTTATAAATGTAAAGTAACTAATATCTACAAATATTTGAAGATTTAAAAAAAAAAATATGAATAAAAAAACGAATTTTTTTAAAGAAAAATTACAATTAAACTGTTTTCATGCAGAATTTTCCTATTTTAACTAGTGAGTTCATCAATAAATTTGTTGTAAATAAACTTGAAAATAAAATTTTTTTTTCAAAAATTTTTGTTGATTACTTTTAATTTACTGACATTTTTCAGCACCCTTTTCATTTTTTAAAGACATGATTATCAACAAACTAGTTAAATATCTTATATATTCTATTGTATTTAATTATTTTTCACCTGGCATTAAGTCATATGAATGCTAATTGTAAAAAGTAAATGAATAAGAAGAAAATAATTCTCTTATTGCTTCTTTATTTATTTCTAAAATATTTTTCAGCTAAGTTGAATAAACACCTTCCTCAGTTGAGGTTACTTTAATTTTTACGCCCAGACGATTAATTTCACATTCTCCAAATGTAACAAATACCAATTCCCAAAAAAGTTTAATGTTTGTTGGTTGGTTGGTTAGTTGATTTTTTTATGGCGCAAGAGCCCTTAAGGGCTATACTGCGCCAAACGATTTTTTGTTATATTTTATTTAGTTTTCATTTAAGAATGAATCAAAAAAGTAAAACAAAGTATTTTTTGAAGTAAAAGCATAAACCTTCAAGATGTAGTATTAAAAAAGGAACACCTTAAAAACATATAAATGCTAAAAACATATTACGAAAAAATGGATAAAACAATATCTTGAAAAATATAAAAAGGACGAAATCACATAATGACGACACAAACACTAAATTAAAAGGGAGAAACCAATCTCCCGGAGGAAGGGGTGTAAATTGCGATGGGGTTGGTCCCCAAGCAACTCCTTCAAAGTAGGGTTAAAATCATTAAAATATTTGAAACGTATTTGATTAAAATTTGGGCAGTTACTTAAAATATGTAACACTGTCTGAATGACATTACAAGTTATGCACATTGGAGCTGGTTCACGGCATAAAAGGTATTTATGTGTGAACCTAGTATGACCAATGCGAAGTCGATCTAATAAAACTTGTTCTCTCCTGGTGAGAGGCAATGATGTAAAGCCTTTAGTTGAGGGCTGAATTGAACGCAGTTTGTTTTGGGTTTCTGAATGCCAAGACCGCTGCCAATGCGTATCAAGAGATTCAGAAATGGCGTTTTTGATGTCAGCGTAAGGAACACGGTCGTCAACCAGAATACTTGCAGTTCTGGCAGCCGAATCGGCTGCCTCATTGCCTACAATGCCTACATGACCAGGGATCCAACAAAAGAGGACTTTAAAATTGTTTTGCATAAGATTTTTTAACAAATGATAGGACTGAATGGCTATAGGGTGGCTATTATTATTGCAGTGAGTGATTGCTTCCACTGAACTCTTTGAGTCAGTGTATATCACCCACTTTTTGTAGTTGGATTGGGCTATTCACTAAAGAGATATAAATATGGCTTTTATTTCTGAAGTAAATACAGAGCAAGATCGGTTTAATTTTTCTGTCATAACGTGACCATCAACTATTGTAGAAAAGCCGACGTGATCGTTTGCTTTTGATCCATCGGTAAAAATATCTTTATATTCCGAATATTTGCATTTTGTGTCATAAAATATTTGCTGGTAAGCTGTATTTGGTGTAGTCTCTTTAGGGAATTTAGCGAGGTCATTGATAGTAGATGTATTTACTTCACACCATGGTTCAATTGGTTTTAATGTGTTGAAGGTTTTGAAATCTAATAGCTGCAGGTCTGACAGCATCCGACGCATTCGGATCCCAAATGTTGGGATCATCGAAGGACGGTGTAGAAATAACAGAACATTTGATGGATTAAAAATATGAAGGTGTAGTGGGTGATTAGTGTAAGGTTTTGTTTTGAAGTAATAGTTTAAAGAAAGTTTGAGACGTCTATTGTTAAGAGACTGTTCATGTGCTAGAATATGAAGACTGTTGATAGGTGAGGTTCGGAAGGCTACTGTGCAAATGCGCAGTGCCTGATTATGTATTGGATCCAAGGCTTTCAGATAGCTCTTCGCTGCAGAGCCATAAATTTGACATCCATAATCAAGTTTTGAGCGTATAAGAGCCCTGTAAATTCTCAACAGAGACTTTTTATCAGCATCCCAAGATGTGTTTGCTAAGACTTTCAGGATATTTAGTTTCAATAAACATTTTTTCCTCAGTTCTTGTATGTGCGGTACAAATTTAAGTTTTTTATCAAATATGAGACCCAGGAATTTTCCCTGATCCTTTACAACTATTGGTTGATTATTAAGATTAAGGTTCGGATCAGGATGGAGACCTCTTTTACGGCAGAAATGAATGCAAAAGGTTTTTTGAGCAGAGAAAGAGAAGCCATTTTCTTCCGCCCATTGTGATACTTTATTGATGGCTATTTGAAGTTGTCTTTCAATGATACTCATGCTCGATGAAGAAAAAGAAATTTGAAAATCATCAACGAACATGGTACCTTTTACAGAAGGAGGCAGTTGATCAATTAAGCTATTGATTGCGATTATGAAAAGAGTTACGCTTAGCACACTTCCCTGGGGAACTCCTTCTTCTTGGATGAAGGTATCCGATAAAACAGACTTGACACGTACGCGAAAAGTTCGATCTCTTAGAAAATTAGAAAGAAAGATTGGTAGGTTACCTCGCAACCCATACTCGTGCAGGGTTTTGAGGATCCCATACCTCCAGGTACGGTCATATGCCTTTTCAATGTCAAAAAATACGCTCACGAGATGTTTTCGTTTGAGAAATGCTTCTCTTATTGATGTTTCGAGAAGCAATAGGTTGTCTATTGTGCATCTACCACGCCTGAATCCACTTTGATATGGAGAGATAACAGATGATGCGACTCCAAAATGTATATCAGCCTGGAGTTGACCATCCGTTCCATTATTTTACATAGGCAGCTAGTGAGAGCTATAGGTCTATAGCTCTCAGGTTTTTCAGATGGTTTATTGGGCTTAAGGATAGGAATTACTGTTGCTTGACACCAGGATTTTGGGAATCTGTGTTCCGAATAAATTCTATTGAAAAGATGCAGAATATGTTCTAAAGAGGACCTGCTTAGATGTTTTAACATACTATTGTGAATTTCGTCTGGACCTGGTGATGTGTTTTTTGATTTTTGTAAGCATTCAGTTCTTGAAGGGTGAATTTTGTGTTGTATTGATTAAAAATGTTTGAATTAAAATCTAGAACTTTTTGTTCTTTGCGTGATTTGATGATTAAAAATTTTGAGCAATAGTTATTTGCACTGGAGACTTCTGCCAAATAAGTCCCCATGCAGTCAGCCACCTCTTTGTGATCGGATAAAATACGACCGTTATTCTCCAGAATGGGTGCACAAGATATATTGTAGTTGCCAACGATTTTTTTTATTTTACCCCATACGGTCTTTGATGGGGTGGACGTCGTGATTGTGCTGACATAGGTCTGCCACGAGTCCCGCTGGCTCTTCCGTCGAATCCTTCGAGCTTCAGCACGAGCTCGTTTAAGTGCCACGAGATTTTGTGTGGTTGGATAACGACGAAACATATTCCATGCCTTTTTTTGCTTCTTATGAGCCTCCTGACAATAGAGGTTCCACCAAGGCTTAGGAAACTTGATCCTGCCTTTAGTGGTTTTTTGGTATGGCAGCGTTAGCTGCGTTTAGGATAATGTCGGTTACTCGCTTTACCGCTACATCGATATCAATATCAGTTACGTCTTCTGATTTAATTTCTGCCAACTGGGTAAATGCTGCCCAATCAGCTCGATCAATGCGAAGTCGAGCTTGCTGATGTTGCTGATGGCCGCAGCGTCCAGTAGAGGTTATCCTGATCGGAAAGTGGCCACTGGAGTAGAGACCACCCTCCACCTGAAAATCCCAACGTGGCAGAAAAGAAGGTGAGCATATTACGAGATCGATGGCATGGTAAGATTGGGTAGAAAGATGAAAATAAGTGTTTTCACCGTTATTAAGGATGCAAAGATCATTGTCTTCAATAAAATTTTCTATTGTTAAACCTCTACTGTTGGAGTCTGGACTCAACCAGAGAGGATTATGGCCATTGAAATCCCCCAAGATGACAAATGGGGGAGGAAGTTGATCAACCAGTGTCTGCAACTCCACGCTTCTTAAGTCATAAGAAGGTGGGATATACACAGAACAAACTGTGAACAGCGAGTGAAGGTGAACGCGCGCAGCTACTGCTTGCAGAGATGTGTTGATATTGAGTTGGCTAGATGCATAATCATTGTTGATCAGCAATGCCACTCCTCCACAACGACGGTCTCCTGACAAGCAGTCCTTGCGGTATATGTCAAAACCTTTCAACCTCGGTCTATCAGCAGGGGACAGAAAAGTTTCTTGCAGACAGAATATAGCCGGTTGGTGATATTCGACAAGATCTTTGATGTCTGTGACATTATGCGAGTAACTCTGACAATTCCAAGAAAGAATGCTCAGGGCCATGAAGAGAAAAGGAAGGAGAAACGGCCAGAAGAAGAAAAAGCAGCTCATGAAGGAGGATGGTCCGTCCACCCTTCATCGTCGGATGGCGGAAGATCTTCAAAATCGACATCCTCGTCCTCCTCCTGGGGAGGAGGTTGTTGGAATTTTCCAATTTGGGACTTGGTTAATTTTACTTTCTTACTAGAGAGTAAAAAGTCCTCTTTTTTAAAATTATAAAGTTTTGGGGGTCTCTGTTTAGAGGCTACCCCGATTTTTGCGCGCGTTTGAATATTTTTCTTTTTTTCACTAAGTTTTTTCAAATTTTGTGTGAGTGGTTTCTTTTCATTAACAGTAACAGATACAGTATTTGTTTTTTGTATTTGTTGTTGATTTTGATTAGTTTCCTTAAAAGAAGATTTGGGGCTATAATTTTGTTTATTTGATTTGGTTGTGTTTAAAGTTTTGGCATTAGTAGAAGCATCTGTTTGGGTATCTGTTTGTGTGCATACAGACTTCAGTACCTTCTTAACGGCTGAAGCATATGAAAGACCTGTTGTTGGTGTGTGGGATTCAACTAGTTTTCTTGCATCTGGATAAGATATTTTTTGTGTTGTTTTAATTATCTGAATTTCTTTTTCTGTGAGCCATTTTGAGCATGATCTGGAGTACGAAGGATGGTCCCCTTTGCAGTTTGCGCATTTGTAGGTCTTGTTACATGTATTACTGTCGTGTCCGGGCTCTGCGCACCTGGCACAGGTGTCAGTACCACGGCACGCAAACTTCGAATGTCCAAACCGCTGGCATTTGAAACACCGGAGCGGATTTGGAATATAGGGGCGAACTGGGCAAGAGAGATAGCCGGCTTTAACACGTTGCGGGAGGACAGGTGTATTGAATGTCAGAATGACATGTTTGGTGTTTATTATTTCGCCGTTCCGTTTGATGGTGATCCTTCTGACTGAATGTACGTTTTGATCCTTCATTCCCTCCAAGATTTCCTCCTCGGGTGTAAAGAGAAGGTCAGGTTCGGAAATTATTCCCCGTGAAAAATTAAGAGTTTTATGTTCTGAAGTTGTAACAAGATATGAACCAATTTGTGTGATTGCCATTATAGATTTAATTTGTTTTGTATCTTTAATTTCAACTAGAAGTTCACCGCTGCGTAGTTTTTTAACAGATTGATATTCTCCTATTAAATGAGTGAGCGCTTTATTTATCAAAAAGGGGGAAACTTTGCTTAAATTGAGGTTTGGATCGTTGCGTTTAATAAGAAAAAACTTAGCTGTGCTCGACAATACGTTCTGACGCTCCCCGCACGGGGGAGAAGGGTTATTTATATTATCATCCATAAATAAACCTGGGAACTAGGGGGAAAAGTGGGGTCTAGCCCCTGTGTAGCCCCCCTACACAGAGGTAAGGCTGCGTACGACAGGGTTCGCCTGCTATCCCTGAAGACTCCCGTTTGAAGCACCGACTACCCCCGGTACCACGCAGCCATCGGCACGGTTGACACACTTTGGCTTAGGGGTTTTCGTCCGAATTTGGTAAGTGTGATGAGGGAAGGAAGGGAAAAAAATCCCCTCCCGCCGATATTCTGTTTGAGCAACTGGGGGTTCACGACTCCTCCCAAGAGCTCGCCCCGAACTCACCACACCGCAAGCCCCCCCACCACGACAAGGTAAACGGACACGGGGGGGTTTAATGTTTGTTATTCCTTTCGTTCAATTTTTAATTACTTCTTATATGAATCGCAGCTCTCACATATCCTAAGTCTATTTCATGTGAATGCACCATGTATTTGTTCAGAGCAACCTTAATGAAAAAAACGTTCAATATTGCTACCTTATTCTTTTGTCTCATTGAATAATTTTAGACAATTTGAATTTTATCATATTTATATAACTGAATTTGAAAATTTATTTATTCATCCATTTACACCAAGTGTAACTAACTATAATACACTCTTCTTCTCTTTTCTTTATACGATTGCGCTGTGTAATGTAAATAATCTTATATGTAAATGAAAAAGTCTGTTTTTCATTTTCTGCCACCGTAAACAATAAATTTAACCTACGTAATTTTACAAATATTTATATTTCTGCTAATTATAAATTATTTTATTTTTCTACCACTATAGACAATTAGAATTTTATCATATTTATATATATTACTGAATTTCAAAATTTATTTATTCATCCATTACACCAAGTGCAATCAACTATAATACACTCTTCTTTTTTGTTTATAAGATTGCGCTATCTAATGTAAATAATCATGTATGTAAATAAAAAAAAAGTCTATTTTTCATTTTCTGCCACCGTAAACAATAAATCTAACCTAAATTTTTTAAGTATTTATATTTCTGTTAATTATAAATAATAAATGAACACGAAAAAAAAGGCGAACCTTCGTTAAGAGGGCTATGCAACCCTATTTTAATAATTATTATGGATTGATACTCATACATCTATCCACTAGATGGCAGCATGAACGATAAGAAAATCAAGCAGAAATGCGAATATATTGCACTCATTGCACTATTTCACCCGGACACCTTCGGTTCCTAACCGAACGTTTTTTATTCTAATTATAGCGCCACCTACAGTTACTTTTCTTCCCGATCATCATCGCTTTCTCTTTCAACTTGGTCTGCCAATATCTTTTTCTTCCACCGGATATAGTTCGGAAGGGATTCCAACATTTCAACTGGTCAAACGGCTGGATTCAGTGGCTGGATAGGTTCGCAAAGATTTCTCTTCCACCTTTCACCCAGGTTTTAATTTCGGAGGAAAACAAGTCTCTGACAGGCTCATATCTCCGTCTTATTTGTACTATACTTTCCACCAAATACCAAATAATAATTTTGTTTCTTTGAGCGTGATAATTTTTTCTTCTGCGAAGGAAATTATTTTTTGGAAGTCGGCATTTTGTTTTACAATATATTTAAGAGCAAAATTTATTAGAAAATAAAGTTTTTTTACGAAAAGAGTGAAGTTATTCAATTACCAAAGCAAGGGAGTGACGTGAGAGCAATGGCGACACCCCCCCCCCCCCCCCCCAATTATTTGAAGCCTCCCAAAAACCAAAATAATCCAAAAAAGAGCCCCTAGAATCAAAGGCGCAGTTGCCATGACCACTCCCCCCCTCATGAGAAATCCCAATTTTCGGCTTATAAAACTATTAAAATTATCTGGTCATTATTAGTAATTGATAATGCATCTTCTTTTTCTATCGAAAAAAAAAAAAAAACATCATCGGATTGATAAATCGCTCATTTTTATGTCATAATGTCACTTTCTAGTTTTCATATTTTGTTAATTAAAACGTAAATTATATAATTTTGTTCAAGCAATGAAAATGTTATAAAAGAATGAATTAAACAACTTAGAAATAGATACTTATAGTTTGGAATTAATCGCAAACATTTTTCTGAAGGAAAAATAAATACACTACAGGGGTTAAAATGTACCCCCAAGAGAATAATGTATCGAAAATACAGAGCTTTAACAACAGTCTTTAAAATTAATGAGACGATGTTGGGGAGGTAAGTTCAAAGCGGGTGAGCTACTTCGAGAATACAAATTAACTTTTTGTTTACATTAGGCACTATTTTAGCATTAATGATTTTCTGTAGTTATCATTGAAAAAGTTTAAACTAACAAATTCCGGCAAATATTTATTTTTAATACAAAAATCATCAAAAAACTTAACCTTTCCGAAACCCGCTTTGCCCAGGGGGTAGATCGAAAGCAAGTAGAGGGGGTAAAGCGATTAGTCCATTTGAGTAAATTAATTAGTCAAACTAATTTAACACGGTCAGTAACTTAACTCACAGCTTTGATTGACTATGTTAGCAAAATCAGTGAACCCATGTTCCATTGGGTTGTTTCCCATTTTTCAAAAATGTTTTTTTCTCATCGAGCATGGTCGAAAACAACGAGTAAATTCATTTTTTTTTTTTTCAAAATTTTGACTTATTTTCTCTCTTAAAAAATAATCTTAAACGATTCAGCCGTTGTTTTCATTTTTGCTGCTGACGTCACTAGTGAGCAAATCATTAGGGTTACCAGAATAAAGGTTTATTACACTGCCAAACCTCGCTAAATGAATATTTTATTCAAATAACAATTCTCATTTCGCTAATAAATAGCTCGCATTGAAAAAAAATATTAAAAGGCGATATGTTGCTAGCAAAGACAACGACGCTCCGCGATTCAAGATGGCTTTCGTCATTTGTAACGTCACACGATGAACATTTTGGTTTAGAAATTGGATACGTTAAAAAATTAAATAATATTGGATCCATGTCAATTTTTTGCTTATTCTGCCGATTTCAGTGACTAAAAGTAATGCTTTTGACTGAAGGAGACATACCAATTGTAGGAAGTTTAGTTTTCCTGCACTTGCTTGAGGTTCGGTTACCATGAGCCCAAAGCGGGTAGGCCTTTGCATTTGTGTTAGTCAGACCTGACGACATGTAATCGGAGTCTCATGACTCCAGAGGCGTATTCTTTTGCATTTTCTGACCACTTAGAAAATAAGCAGAACTGATAGACCTTTAGCTAATTTGAATAAATAATGGTCTAGCTCATCTGTCCATACCCGTTTTACCAAAGCACATGAATTCATTTTATCCAACAGTAACTACAATTCAAAGTCGCGAAATGCAAAGAAACTTCTTAAATAGTAATGTCACAAAACTAGTTCTTAAAACTAACAAGGACACATAATGAACAATTTTAAAGTAATCAGGTCTTAAAAAAGACGAATTTTATTTATAAAACCAGCTGGAAACTTTGTTAGCGTGTTACTTTAAAAAACGAGTACGCTAGGGAGGTTGGTTACTGCCCGTAATTAGTCGACACTTGAAAATTCTTACATTAGTGCTGAAGAGAAGCAAAAGCCTATTCGCTTTTTGTTTACTTTTCAAAATACATATTGCGTTACTTAGAAACATTGATCTTGATAATTGAACTAAATAATACCTTGAAGGCTAAAAATGTAACGTGGCGCCATCTGTTGACAATAAATTAAGAATGCAATTTTCACGAAAATTAAATAAACTTGATGTATTAGGAAAAGAGGTAACGTACGTGCAAAGCGAGTACCTTAACTTTAATACTAAAAATAATATAATAAATTATGTTTGCATCAGATACATTTTCGGCATTTATAGTCTTCTTTACTGGTTCAAAAGAACAAATTCAAGCTAACACTTATTTTCGATATAAAAATCTTCAAAATACTTAACCCTTCCGGAAACCCGCTAGGCTCTTGGGGTAAGTCCAAAGCGGCTAGGGGGTCTAGACAAAGCGGGTAGCCAACTAATGAAATTAATTAGTCCAACTAAACAAACTTGGATGGTAATGGAGCATACAGTTTTGATAGACAATGCCACCCAATTCTGGTTGAACCCATGTTCAATTGTAAGAAGCTAAATTTTCCTGCAGTTGATTCAGACTCAGTTACCATCAACCCAGGGCTCCCTCCCCCCCTCCCGGGCTTCACGGGCCTATAGGTAAATCAGGCCCTGTACGGAGTAAATTGGATAGATGAAATACACCGCCAACATCAGTCATTTCCAGCCGAGGACTGCAGTCTCGTACTTATTAGCACTCATCAGCCCGGCATAGGAGAGTGACTGAAGATACGGATACGGACAAGAGTGGCAAATAAACTGGTTGTTAATTTAGAATCAGCACATACCAGACGAGTGACCGAAGCAATGGTTTGGTTCAACTCGAAGATTGAAGGCAAGGCATGGTATATTCAATAAATTACCGCCCATTAACCAGGGCTAAAGCAGAAGGGATGCCCACAGGGGAAGATTACGGCGCAAGTTGCGGCATCAGTTTTTTTTTGGGGGGGGGGGGATATTTTTTTTTTTTTTTTTTAGAAAATGAAATTTTTGATTTTTGAAAGGAAAAAAATATTTATACTTATTCAACACGAAATAAATGTATAAATAATACCTTTTGGACGTACTCGTTCCAAAATTTACTAGCCGTGTTTCTTCTTTATCTTTACTAATAACTAGTGGTACCCGCACGGCTTTGCCCGTAATAGAAAGCTAAATAGTCTTTTGGTTCGCCTGTATATTTACGAATAATGTATGGTGAATTTTCTCGGCAATTGGCTTGTACCCATGTTACGGTTCCACGTTATGATAATTTCGTATCTTGCCAATTGGCTTGTGCCCATGTTACGGTTTCACGTTATGATGATTTCGTAATTTACTCGTCCGTCTTATAATAATTTTGCTCTTAAGATTGGAATAGAAAAAGAACCATATCGAATTTTCGAAAAATCGCTTCGAGGTGCACAGCCCCATGCTACAAACTAACTTTGTGCCAAATTTCTTGAAAATCGGCCAAACGGTCTAGGCACTATGCGCGTCACAGAGGTTCACACATTATACAGACATCCTCCGGACATCCGGACAGAGAGACTTTCAGCTTTATTATTAGTAAAGATAAAGAAAAGATAAAGCTGAAAGTCTGTGTCTCTGGATATCTTGATCTTTGGTTTGGTTTGGTTTACTTATTTTTAATGGCGCAAGAGCCCTTGAGGGCTATACTGCGCCAAACGATTTTTTAGTTTAAAATTTATACATAAATAAAAAATCAGGGTATGATAAAAGTAAAAATGTTTTGGAGAGAAAGGTATAAACAACAGTAGTTTAAAACAAGTAATAAAAAACCTGTAAACATTAAAAAATTTGTGAAAGGGTTTGAAACAATAGGTTGTCAAAGAACCTTCAGTAAGAAGGAAAACGGATAAAATTACATTTTGACGACACAACCACTAAATTAAAAAAGAGAAGCCAATCTCCCGGAGGAAGGAGTATATATTGGGATGGGGTGGGTCCCCCAGCAACTCTTTCAGAGATGGATTAAAATTATTAAAATATTTAAAACGTATTTGGTTAAAATTTGAGCAGTTTCATAAGATATGCAACACTGTCTGGTTGACTTTACATCTAATACAAATCGGAGCTGGTTCACGGCATAAGAGGTATTTATGGGTGAACCTGGTATGGCCGATGCGAAGACGAGTTAACGAAACTTGTTCTCTCCTGGTAAGTTGTAATGATTTGAAACCTTTAGTCGATGGCTGGATCGAATGTAATTTGTTTTGTGTTTCGAGATTCCAGGTCCGTTGCCAATGCGTGTTAAGACATTCAGATATTGCGTTTTTAATGTCAACTAAAGGGACACTGTCACCAACTAGGATATTTGCGTCTTTGGCAGCTGAATCAGCGGCTTCATTGCCGGCAATGCCTACGTGACCAGGGATCCAGCAAAAGAGTACATGAAAATTATTTTGTGTAAGACTTTTGTATAAATGATAAGACTGAATGACTATGGGATGGCTGTTATTGTTGCAGTGGGTGATTGCTTCCACTGAACTCTTTGAGTCAGTGTATATCACCCACTTTTTGTGAGCGGATTGGGTTATTGATTGTAGAGATATCAATATGGCTTTTATTTCTGCTGTAAAAACAGAGCAAGATGGGTGTGATTGTTCAGCGGTAACTTGACCATTTATTATTGCAGCAAAGCCGACGTGATCGTTTGCTTTTGATCCGTCAGTGAAAATGTCATGATAATCAGAATATTTGCATTTTGTATCATAAAATATTTGTTGATAGGCTGTATTGGAGGCATAGATCTTGAAATAGAATAGATGTGCCTTCTCCCCACTTTTCTCCTCAGAGCGCGCGTCAACATCCCCCGTTGGACATCACGTGATCAAGGGACTCCCCTCACAAGAAACTGTTTCCCTTATCGAAGAGAATCACTTTGCGCCGCGATCATTTGCACAATTAAGGGAAATTAAAGCATTTAACCCATGGGTTAAATGCTTTAAGCATGGGTTAAACCCCCCTTTAAGCATGGGTTAAATTAAAGCATTTTACCCATTATTAAAGAAAAAAGGAACACTCTGTCCCTCACGTAACACCTCATATTTTTCACTAAAAGTAATAATTAAAAAAGGTAACATTTTTTTTTTCATTACGAAATCGCAAATGTATTTGTTGTACTTTTACAAAAAAAGTTTTTGTTACCTTTTTAAGTTATTACTTTTTATTGAAATGCGGGACAAAATGACAGCTTTTTCATGGAATGGTCCATTAGATGTTTTCCCATCATAACTTTTGAAGCAGGCGCACAAGCTATTTAAACTTTTTTTCAAGTGCTTTAAATATTGAGTAGAAAAAGACGTCTTCAAAAATCTTAAACAAAAATTGACCATATAAATTTTCTTTTATTTCAATCAAATTTTTCAAATACAGATAAATAGTTTCAATGCGTGCTTTTTCCCACAACTTTTTAAGCCAGTGCAACAATTTAACATAAAACCCGATCTAAAACCATAAACCAATTAGAAATACAAATGTAAATAGTATCGAATATCAACTCAATTAAATAATATTCTAATATTCGCATGCATTTCGCACCAACACTATATTAGCCAAACCAATAACTTTGGTTTGTTCCTAATTTTTAAGCAACTTCAGTGTTTTTTTGTAAATACTCAGAAAATAAATTATTTGCAATTATAAATTACATGAATGGTCATTTGACTTCCGCCCTCTCCCCAATTTTTCTTTTCTTCTTTTTTTTTTCGTCCTACAGACTATGATAATTTTGACAATTTGAACTCGAGGGTGAAGAAAACTAGTGATTATTGTCCCTCAACAATATTAATTTTGTCACTTTCTTACTTATTGGTCCTTGTGAATTATTTTCATTGTTTGAATTGACTGCGCGATACATTCTAATGCTTAAATATTTAGTAACGATTATTTTTATAAACTTTTTAACGAGAAAATCTGCTGCTTCTGTTTCCAACATATGCTTATTTAAACTTAGAAAAACGGAATTTGAAATTTTTCGCATAACTCTTGTGGTCTCATGAGTAACATTATATATATTTTTTTTACTCCCAAAACTTTTTCACATTCTCGCTCAGTTGTTCTTCACAAATGTACATATTTCAATGGCTGCAATTTTGCAATAAGTTATCATACTTGAATGCGTCCCAAAATTCTTAAATTTTATTAGGTCTATTTTTTGATTTGTTGTAGTTAAGACTGCGTTGCAGTCGTCGCAGTTCACAACAGAGTGCACTTGCCGGACAAAAATTCCAGCGTAGTCAGAAACATCATTAATATTCTGCGTCATGTTAATTGAGATGATTTCTGAATTTTCCAAATCGTCGTCAATCGGAAGAAAAGGCTTTCTTTCAAAGCATTTTTGTTACGCTTAAAATTTAATCTTATCATTTGAAGATTGTCAAAATCAGCGCAATTTGAAGAACTGGACTCTTTAATTTCCGTATGAATGAATAATCTTTTTTTTTTTTTTTTTTTTTTTTGCACTTCGAAATTATCCGACGATTATTGTTGAATCCCCCCTCACAACCTGATCGCACTAAAAAAAGTTTCAAGGTGGTCCTTTCCTGAGTAAGCTTATAAGTCATTACGCAGTTTAGAACTGGAAATTCGGGCACCTACATACTTTTCATATGTTACCAAGACTTTTCATAGAAATTAGGAAACCTAAAAATTCAGTTTTTCGCGGACATACTATAACTAATTTTCCATCGCTTATTTTTAGTAATTTAATATAATGCTCGGTATCTATAGTAAATTGCTTAAAATATTCTTAATTTCGACTCTGCATGGGGACTTTTTTTGCCTTTAACAGAAAGAAAGATTTCTGTTACTCACTATGTCTTTATTTTTTAATAAAATTCATCAAACCCTCTTTCGCTAGAAAATCTCAGATTCACACATATAGAGATTTCTCACATAAGTATAATGAAAATCTTCAGACAATCCTAGACTTCTAACGACGCTTCGCATTGTTATATCACTGCTGCCCGAGAAGAGGGAGACACGATGTCCCTTGATCACGTGATTCTCGGAAGAATCATGATGACCCACTTTCTCCGGGTGAAATGCGCTGCGCTGTAGGAGAAAGGCCTATCTATCCCTTTTAAAGATCTATGATTGGAGGTAGTCTCTTTAGAGAATTTAGCGAGGTCATTGATGGTAGATGGAACTACTTCACACCATGGTTCAATCAGTTTTATTGTATTGAGAGTATTAAAATCTGACAGTTGCAAATCTGAAAGCACCCGGCGCATTCGCATCCCGAATGTTGGGGTTGCAGAAGGACGGTGAAGAAATAAGATAACATTAGATGGATTAAAAATATGAAGGTGTAAAGGGTGATCAGAATAAGGTTTTGTTTTGAAGTAGAAGTTCAATGAAAGTTTAAGGCGTCTATTGTTTAAAGATTGTTCATGAGCAAGAATATGAAGACTGTTAATAGGTGAGGTTCGGAAAGCTCCTGTGCAGATGCGCAGTGCCTGATTGTGGATTGGATCTAGAACTTTCAGATAGCTTTTTGCCGTGGAGCCATAAATTTGGCATCCATAATCAAGTTTTGAGCGTATTAGAGCCCTGTAGATTCTTAAGACAGACTCTGTATCAGCACTCCAGGAAGTGTTCGATAAGACTTTGAGGATATTTAATTTTAGTAAACATTTCTTTTTTAACTCTTGTATATGCGGTATAAATTTGAGTTTGTTATCAAGTGTAAGACCGAGGAATTTTCCTCGATCTTTTACGGCTATTGGTTGATTGTTAAGGAGAAGTGTTGGATCAGGATGAAGACCTCTTTTACGGCAGAAGTGGATACAGAAAGTTTTTTGAACAGAAAAAGTAAAGCCATTTTCCTCCGCCCATTGTGTTACTTTATTAATAGCCATTTGAAGTTGTCTTTCAATGATACTCATGCTCGATGAAGAGAAAGATATTTGAAAGTCATCAACGAATATGGTACCTTTGACAGCGGGAGGCAGTTGTTCGATTAAGCTGTTGATTGCAATTACAAAAAGAGTTACGCTTAGTACGCTTCCCTGGGGAACTCCTTCTTCTTGAATAAATGCATCTGAAAGAACAGACTTGATACGTACGCGAAAAATTCGGTCTCTTAGAAAATTAGAGAGAAAGATGGGTAGATTACCTCGTAACCCATACTCGTGCAGGGTTTTGAGGATCCCATATCTCCAGGTACGGTCATATGCTTTTTAAATGTCAAAAAATACGCTCACGAGATGTTTTCGTTTGAGAAATGCTTCTCTTATTGATGTTTCGAGAAGCAATAGGTTGTCTATTGTGCATCTACCACGCCTGAATCCACATTGATATGGAGATAACAGATGATGCGACTCCAAAATGTATATCAGCCTGGAGTTGACCATCCATTCCATTTTTTTTACATAGGCAGCTAGTGAGAGCTATAGGTCTATAGCTCTCAGGTTTTTGAGATGGTTTATTGGGCTTAAGGATAGGAATTACTGTTGCTTGACACCAGGATTTTGGGAATCTGTGTTCCGAATAAATTCTATTGAAAAGATGCAGAATATGTTCTAAAGAGGACCTGCTTAGATGTTTTAACATACTATTGTGAATTTCATCTGGACCTGGTGATGTGTTTTTTGATTTTTGTAAGGCAGAATTCAGTTCTTGAAGGGTGAATTTTGTGTTGTATGAATTAAAAATGTTTGAATTTAAATCTAGAACTTTTTGTTCTTTGCGTGATTTGATGGTTAAAAATTTTGAGCAATAGTTATTTGCACTGGAGACTTCTGCCAAATAAGTCCCCATGCAGTCAGCCACCTCTTTGTGATCGGATAAAATACGACCGTTATTCTCCATAATGGGTGCACAAGATTTATTGTAGTTGCCAACGATTTTTTTAATTTTACCCCATACGGTCTTTGATGGGGTGGACGTCGTGATTGTGCTGACATAGGTCTGTCACGAGTCCTGCTGGCTCTTCCGTCGAATCCTTCGAGCTTCAGCACGAGCTCGTTTAAGTGCCACGAGATTTTGTGTGGTTGGATAACGACGAAACGTATTCCATGCCTTTTTTTGCTTCTTATGAGCCTGCTGACAATAGAGGTTCCACCAAGGCTTAGGAAACTTGATCCTGCTTTTAGTGGTTTTTGATATGGCAGCGTTAGCTGCGTTTAGGATAATGTCGGTTACTCGCTTTACCGTTACATCGATATCAATATCAGTTACGTCTTCTGATTTAATTTCTGCGAACTGGGTAAATGCTGCCCAATCAGTTCGATCAATGCGAAGCCGAGCTTGCTGATGCTGCTGATGGCCTCAGCGTCCAGTAGAGGTTATCCTGATCGGAAAGTGGCCACTGTAATAGAGACCACCTTCCACCTGAAAATCCCAACGTGGCAGAAAAGAAGGTGAGCATATTACGAGATCGATGGCATGGTAAGATTGGGTAAAAAGATGAAAATAAGTGTTTTCACCGTTATTAAGGATGCAAAGATCATTGTCTTCAATAAAATTTTCTATTGTTAAACCTCTACTGTTGGAGTCTGGACTCCCCCAGAGAGGATTATGGCCATTGAAATCCCCCAAGATGACAAATGGGGGAGGAAGTTGATCAACCAGTGTCTGCAACTCCACGCTTCTTAAGTCATAAGAAGATAGGATATATACAGAACAAACTGTGAACAGCGAGTGAAGGTAAACGCGCGCAGCTACTGCTTGCAGGGATGTGTTGATATTGAGTTGGCTAGATGCATAATCATTGTTGATTAGCAATGCCACTCCTCCACAACGACGGTCTCCTGACAAGCAGTCCTTGCGGTATATGTCAAAACCTTTTAACCTCGGTCTATCAGCAAGGGACAGAAAAGTTTCTTGCAGACAGAATGTGGCCGGTTGGTGATATTCGACAAGATCTTTGATGTCTGTGACATTATGCGAGTAACTCTGACTATTCCAAGAAAGAATACTCAGGGCCATGAAGAGAAAAGGAAGGAGAAACGGCCAGAAGAAGAAAAAGCAGCTCATGAAGGAGGATGGTCCGTCCACCCTTCATCGTCGGATGGCGGAAGATCTTCAAAATCTACATCCTCGTCCTCCTCCTGGGGAGGACGTTGTTGGAATTTTTCAATTTGGGACTTGGTTAATTTTACTTTCTTACTAGAGAGTAAAAAGTCCTCTTTATAATTTTAAAAAAGTTTTGGGTGTCTCTGTTTAGAGGCTACCCCGATTTTTGCGCGCGTTTGAATATTTTTCTTTTTTTCATTAAGTTTTTTCAAATTTTGTGTGAGTGGTTTCTTTTCATTAACAGTAACAGATACAGTATTTGTTTTTTGTATTTTTTGTTGATTTTGATTAGTTTCCTTAAAAGAAGATTTGGGGCTATAATTTTGTTTATTTGATTTGGTTGTGTTTACAGTTTTGGCATTAGTAGAAGCATTTGTTTGGGTATGTGTTTGTGTGCATACAGACTTCAGTACCTTTTTAACGGCTGAAGCATATGAAACACCTGTTGTTGGTGTGCGGGATTCAACTAGTTTTCTTGAATTTGGATAACAGATTTTTTGTGTTGTTTTAATTATCTGAATTTCTTTTTCTGTGAGCCATTTTGAGCATGATCTGGAGTATGAAGGATGGTCCCCTTTGCAGTTTGCGCATATGTAGGTCTTGTTACATGTATTACTGTCGTGTCCGGGCTCTGCGCACCTGGCACAGGTGTCAGTACCACGGCACGCAAACTTCGAATGTCCAAACCGCTGGCATTTGAAAAACCGGAGCGGATTTGGAATATAGGGGCGAACTGGGCAAGAGAGATAGCCGGCTTTAACACGTTGCGGGAGGACAGGTGTATTGAATGTCAGAATGACATGTTTGGTGTTTATTATTTCGCCGTTCCGTTTGATGGTGATCCTTTTGACTGAATGTACGTTTTGATCCTTCATTCCCTCCAAGATTTTCTCCTCGGGTGTAAAGAGAAGGTCAGGTTCGGAAATTATTTCCCGTGAAAAATTAAGAGTTTTATATTCTGAAGTTGTAACAAGATATGAACCAATTTGTGTGATTGCCATTATAGATTTAATTTGTTTTGTATATTTAATTTCAACTAGAAGTTCACAGCTGCGTAGTTTTTTAACAGATTGATATTCTCCTATTAAATGAGTGAGCGCTTTATTTATCAAAAAGGGTGAAACTTTGCTTAAATTGAGGTTTGGATCGTTGCGTTTAATAAGAAAAAACTTAGCTGTGCTCGACAATACGTTCTGACGCTCCCCGCAGGGGGGAGAAGGGTTATTTATATTATTATCCATAAATAAACCTGGGAACTAGGGGGAAAAGTGGGGTCTAGCCCCTGTGTAGCCCCCCTACACAGAAGTAAGGCTGCGTACGACAAGGTTCGCCTGCTATCCCTGAAGACTCCCGTTTGAAGCACCGACTACCCCCGGTACCACGCAGCCATCGGCACGGTTGGCGCACCTTGGCTTAGGGGTTTTCATCCGAATTTGGTAAGTGTGATGAGGGAAGGAAGGGAAAAAAATCCCCTCCCGCCGATATTCTGTTTGAGCAACTGGGGGTTCACGACTCCTCCCAAGAGCTCGCCCCGAACTCACCACACCGCAAGCCCCCCCACCACGACAAGGTAAACGGACACGGGGGGGGGGGACAGATTTGCGAAAAGGAAGAACAGCAATTGATACAAAATGGGTATTAAAAATCAAACGAGATGAAGCAGGCGAAATAAATTGCTATAAAATGAGGCTTTGTGCAAGAGGTTTTACACCCAGAAGCCTGGTGAGGATTTCAGTCAGACATTTGCTCCATTTTCGTATTATGCAACATTTAGAATATTGCGCACATTAGCAGCAGCAAGAAATATGAAAATTAGACACTTAGACGTGAAAAATGCTTATCAATGCCGAGATAACAGAATTGTACAGAAAACTACCAGAAGGTTATACTAAAGAAAATGAAAAAGAAAAAGTATACAACTTAAAGAAAGGTCTATATGGTCTAAAGCAATCTGCAAGAGCTTGGAATGAAAAGATCAACTAAGTTTTAGCTTCAAATGGTTATTTAAGTAGTTACGTAGATCCATGTTTTTAATCAAGAAAAGAATCGAATGGTTGGAGTTATATTCTACTTTAGGTTTGATGATATTCTGATTTATACTTTGGATGAAGATACAGAATTAAGAACGATAAATATGTTTAAAAGACATTTTGAGATTTCCGACTTAGGGAAAATCACATACTACTTGGGTGTTCAAGTAGAACGACTTGAAGATGGAAGTTTTGCAATTAATCAAGAAACGAAAATTAAGCAACTAGTAAAGAAATATAGATTAATTGAAGCAAAAGAAGCAAATATTCCGATGAATTCTAAATTTATAAAAGATGAAGAAGAATTAGAAAATAATGTCGCGTATAGAGAAGTTATTGAATCACTTTTGTACATTTCAACAACATCGCGACCGGATATAGCTACAGCAGTTGGAATTTTATCACGGAAAGTAAGCCAGCCAACAGGGATTGGAAAGCTGTAAAGCAAGTTATGCGATACTTGAAGAAAACCTCTCATTTCAAATTGAAATTTGAAACAGATACAGCCAGTTTAGAAGTATTTATCGATGCAGATTGGGCAGGAAATATTCCTGATCGAAAATCAACAACTGGTTACGTCATCATGCTTGGAAGTTCACCGATTGCATGGGCAAGTAGAAAACAAAATTCAGTATCCTTGTCTTCAACTGAAGCTGAATTTATTGCAGTATCGGAAGCGTGTAAAGAAGACAAGTGGATAGTACAATTACTGAATGAAATCGAAGGTGATAAAAATAGAACATTTGTGGTGCATGAGGATAATTAAGGCTGCATAGCAATGGTGAAGAATGAAAGGGTGAGTCAAAGATCAAAACATATTGATATTAGGTACTGTTTTATTAGAGAACTGTATGAAGAAAAATTTATCGACATTAAGTATTGTGAATCAGAAAATAAGATGACAGATATATTTACAAAACCTTTAGGTAAAATTAAATTTGAAAAATTTCGGAAGAAAATTATTTCCGATGTAGCTGATTGAGGTGGGGTGTTAGATTTAAGACTTTAAATCAGTTTAAAACAATCAGCTTCATTTACCTAATTTAATTTAACAATGTTTTTATCGGAATTTCAGTTTTGGCAACACTCTTAGGTTTTGTACGGGCTGCATTCTTCTAGATTCAGTTTAACAGTTTATTCCATGTTTTTGATGTGTCGTGTTTCGTAGTTACGTTATATGTTTAATATGTTTGTTTGCCATTGTTTAATTTTAGTCAAAATAAAATTCTTTTTTTTTTTAATAAGAATACTGCTGAACTGTGCTGAGTAATTTAACATCTTGTGTTTGTTCTCAGTTTGTTGTTGGGCTAACGGTTCACTCGTCTTTTTCACTCAGGGCACTTAGTGTGGTGTTGTGTATTCTTTTTGAACTGCGTGCTTGTCCCTGCTCTGTCGCACCGTACTATTATGTGTTTTTCCTTGACTTTTCTTATTAATTGTGTTTCTCACCAGTTCTGGGGTTTGCTTTGTGACACTCACCCAGCAACATCTTTCTTTCTCGGTATCCAGCAGTTTCTTTTCGCTGTGGATCCGAATAACCCCGGATTTCGAGATTCCCCGTTGCATTTTTGGCAGCACCACCTAGCGAGAAGTCTTGGTTTAGGCCCCATTCTAACTGAGGATTGACTCTCTACACGCTAATTTGCTTCGTTTTATGCCTGCATCCTCCTTTCTTACTGGATTTTTTAGTTTCTTAACTGTGTTTCACGTTTATCTTGCAAGTATCGCTGCTCACTAGTCCTGTATTTTTTTGTGTTTTGTTTCCTGCATAGTTTTTCGGTCAGCGTTTCCGATTCCACGCTGAGCGTGTGTTTTTCTTCTTCTGCGATGCCAAAATTTCCACCGAGGAAGATAGCGCACCGCGCCGGGGATAACAGCGTAGAGGCCCTTGTCAGGGCCGGCGGAGGAAACTCCGTCATCGAAACTGTCCCCCAGGCGTCGGCCGCTCATCAACCTCTTTCACCGTCCTTATTGACCATCTCTACGATCTCCTCTCGGAGCGATTCTTCTGATCGCAGGATATTTCCAGCACAAATTTCCATTGACGACGTATTTTCAAAATATGAATATGATTTAAACATTGTAAGGGAGACTATCAAGAAAGCCGTGGAAGACGTGGAATCCCCGACGCTCACTGGGATTCTCGACTATCTTGAATCTATATCCAAGGAAATAGCGAACATTCCACCTCCCGACTGGCCCTCTTTGGAGCGACCCCCGCACGACAACGGTGGAAGCAAGGATAAAATGGAGACCTGCACGGACTGTGAATCCATCTCCTCTGTCCAAGTCAATATCCCCACCAAAAACAAGTTCACCCCGCTCACCCCGAAGGAAGCAAAAATGACATATGCCAATCCTAGTACAGCAAAAGTGGCTCCTGCCAAAACTACCGCAAGGAAGCGCTCTCCACCCCCCCCCCCCATCACGGTATCCAATGTGGTAGACCAGGTCTCATTACTGAAGGAGCTCTCCGACATTTGTGCCGGTAAAGTCCAGGGTAAAATCTCTGGAGAGGACCTGCTAATTTTTCTATTTATGGAAGAGGACTTGGATCAAGTCGAACGCTACCTGAAGGAGCATAAGTTCAACTTCCACAGCCGACTGATGCCCAAACAACGTCCCTTCAAAGTCGTCATCCGCGGGTTGCCGCAGTCATTCTCCACTGCAGACATCATCCAGGAATTGAAAGAACGCACTTTCGACCCCATCAAGATAGTCCAGATGAAAACCAGACCAGAAAAAAGACTCCTTCCCCTGTACATCGTGTTGCTACACAAGGCCGACACGATCTTCGACCTGACCAGCATTGGATTTCTCCGCATCTCCGTGGAGCACCTCAAGCCGAAATTCATCCCCGTCCAGCGCTTCAACTGTCAGCGATATGGTCACGCCGCATCCAAGTGTTTCCAGATACTAAGATGCCTGAAATGCTCCCAAGACCACCGCTCTTACGAGTGCCAGAAAGACAAAGGGACACCTGCATGCTGCGCACTCTGTGGCGGCAGCCACCCCGCAAACGCTCCGATCTGCCCTCAACGGCCCAAACCCCGCCAACCAAGATCCGAAAGGACCTTTCCAGCAGCCACAACCAACGCCTGGACTCGACCCCTCATTACAAAGGTGAAGGACTCTCTGGACTTTACTCCAAGGCCCGTCGCCCTCCAACAACTCGCCACCCAGCCTAAGCCGGACAACGCCCAGATCATGAAGATTCTCAAGCAGGCCCTCGACCAACTCCACGCCCAGCAGCAACAGCTCAACCAACTACAGGATCTAATAAGCGGTCTCGTCGCCCTAACGGGACCATAGCTTTTCTCTCCCCCTCCTCTTTTTTTTTCTTCCAACAGGTAGGCCTTATGGCCTTTTGTTCTTCACCAAAAAACCCCCACGAAGTCAGGTAAATGGGACTTAGTCCCAGTCCTGCCCAAAATCTAATGAGATGAGATGAGAGCCAGCGTTTCCCCCGCCTGTTGCACTTAAGGAATTTCGTGTTCTGTTGTGCGTTGTTTTGTATTACGTGCTTGTTCCGACTTTGTTTGGCTGTACTATTGAGATGTATTTCTTTGATTGCTGTTATTAGTTGTGGTTCTCACCCAAGTTTGGGTGCTGCTTCGTGGTTTTCACCCGGATACTGTTTTCTTTTTTGATGTCCACCTGTTTCCTTTCGCCGTGGTTCCAAAGGACCCTGGATTCCGAATTCCCCGTACTCCATTCCTTTTTGGTAACGCCATCTATGGGGAAATTCTCGCACTAATAGATACTGATGTTTTGCTTCGGTGCATAAATTGCTTCTGTGTCCTTTCCCAGTTTTAGCTCTCATCCGAATGTGATTCTGTGCCTCCCCCCAAGAGTGATGGATGATGCTCCGTTACTCTCTTCTACTGAGCCCTCGCCGGTCTGCCACCGTACGAGGTCAAAGGCTGCCGTTGGGCACTCCTGCCACCAGGTCTCCATTGACCATAATACTACATTCTTGGACTCTGGTTCTATATTTCCCCTATCTCAAGGTTGGGCGTTTGATGTCGCCTTCACGCCAAACCACTTTGCAGAACGGGACGCCACCCAAGGGACGCCCTTCAGTGCAGAGTGTTCCCTCACCGTGGGTGCCGCAGAAGGTTCTACACTGCCGGAGATGCCCCTTCTCAGCCGAGTCACCGTCTGAGCTGCAAATTCACGTCGACCTGCACATCGTGACCTCCACAAATGCCCACAGCTGTAGAATGGAGGTAAAAAGGCGATTAAAGAAGCTTGTTGTCAGCGAGTTTGCTTTGGGCCGAATTCGACTGGAGCTCGGTAATGTTCCGTTCCTGCAGAGGGTAATTGCTGATTGCATCGGGAGTATCCACCCCCACCACCCAGGGCGCCGAAGACACTATCGCTGTTCCCCTGGGCGAGGGACGCCTTCTTCAACGCCTTGAATGCCTGGTTCCTGATTCTGCTGAGCCCCCCCCCCCCGTCGCTGGATTGTGTTACCCCCGTTAGTGAGTACGGCCAATGTTCTTTCCCCTTAGGAACCACTATCAATGTCGAGGACGCGGTCGATACTCTGAGTGATGTCCTAGTGCCGGATTCCCCCCTCCCCTGCTGTGCCGGAGTCCGCCCTGTCGTGCTACGGCCCATCTCCAGCTGCTGAGGTTCCTGACTCCCAATCCTGCAGGCCATTTGTTCCTCCGCCTTGCCAGCCGAATAGAAGCGTCGTACCAACTTCCGCCAAAATTGCGCTGCTGCATCAGCTTGAATATACCGTGGAGGGCCTTACTCTTGTCGATGCCAGTTCTCCATGCCCGTCTGAAGGTGACGCCGATTTCCAGCCATAGCTTGCGTTCCGTCCTGCCCGCCCGGCCCCTGTGCTACGTGATCCTGCCTGTCCGGATGGTCCGCTAAACCAGGGTGATGTTCTGCATCTGGTGTTCCCGGTGGAAGAGGTCATCACGTGCGTAGAGACGGACTGCGAGAAGACCTTCAGCGGTAAGGAATGGACTAGCTCCAAGGGTTCCCTTGGCTGTCATCTGGTGAGAGACCACCGCCTCTGGGTTCACTCCTGCGTCAACTGGCGTAGGGTCTGTGGCACGCAGATTGGGAGCAAACTGTCCCTAAATGCCTGCTTTCTTCCGGTGTCACCAGGCGCAGTGCCAAGTCAAAGCCTTGGCCATGCAATTCCTGTCCCGCCAGGTTTACTACAAAATATGGTCTCAGGTGCCACACTATGGCGCACACGAAGAGCGAAAGGAAGCGTGCCAGCTCCCCGCTCGTGATTCCAAGCCTCCTCAGCAGAAGACGACCGCGGAGGACAAGTGCCGTGGATGCAGCCCAACAAAGAGTGCAAACGACACTTGAGCCAGACCCTTCACCTATATCGACAGAGAGCCCTGAGGATTTGAATGACTCGGCGAGCCATCCTGTATCTGCGCCCCTGGGGGTGACGCGATCGCCAGTGGTTCTTCGCAGAGTCCTGTCCTGGAACAACTTGACGGGTCCCAAGAAAGTGAGATGTCCAGCCTTCCGGTGTTGCTGCCTCAATTGGTGACGTCCCTCTCGTCCTGCCTGATGCTGGGTTTACCCAGCCTGTTAATGACGCCTACGAGTCCAGCCTGCTGAGCATATTCGATGATGCCCTGCAGAACCTGCTGCAGAGTAACTTGTCAGCTGCCAATTTTGAGGTCTTCCAGCGCACCATTGACGACATCATCGCCTGCGTCCAAGAGAAATTTAAAATTCCATCCCGAGCTCCTTCTCATGCCCCGAGGCCCCCTACCCCCTCTCACTCGGACGATGCCGCTGCCATTCAGAAGTTGTACCGGAGGAATCGAAGGCGAGCCATTCGTGTTACCAGCGGAGATGAAGCCCAACGTTGTCATGTCCTAAAAGAGGAGATCGAAGAGTTCTTTTCCAATTCCTGGAGGAAAAGGGATTTCCAGCAAGACTTCTTCCCCCCTGCTGCTTTGGACCGTGAGGACCCCCTTGACCTTCCCTTCTCGGCGTACGAAGTCATGCAGTGCTTACGTGCCGCTGAGAGCACTGCGCCAGGTCCTGATAGACTGTCGTACAACCATTGGAAGACGGTGGATCCTGATGGCCTGGCGTATGTCTCTATCTTTAACCTCTGCCGGATGTTTCAAAGGATCCCTGTTAGGTGGAAGACAGCCAACACCATATTGCTCCCAAAGAAAGGGGACCTGTCGGTCCTTTCCAACTGGAGGCCAATCTCTCTATGTGACACCATTTATTAGCTGTTCATGAAGTGTGTCACGAAGAGGATTGGACGGAGGTTCACGCTTCAAGAAGTCCTGTCTCCGGCCCAGAAAGGCTTCATCCCCATGATGGAATCCTAGAGCACAACTTGTGCTCCAAGTCAAGATGGAGAAAGCTATGAGGGAACGCGGCGAAGTCTACTTGGCCTGGCTGGATGTCTCTAATGCTTTCGGTGCGGTGTCCCACGGTGCCATCCTCCAAGCCCACCATGATGCCGGCAGCGGTGGAAGGACCTCGTCCCTGCTGGGCGACATCTACATCGGTACTTCCTCAAGTTTCCTGACCAAGGGTAGATTGTCATTGAAGCGCATGCTGGGGTGAGACAGGGCTGCCCGCTGAGTGGCCTTCTGTTCAACCTTTGCATTGACCCTGCTCTTAGACGCGCCCAAGGTGATGCTGTCGACCACAAGATCTTGGCCTTTGCAGACGACGTGGTGCTTCTTGCGTCTTCTCCGGAGGATTTACAGTCTGTCTTTGATGAGTTCGCACGTGACATCGCGAGAGTGGGCCTGGAACTCAATGCCAGGAAGTGTGCCACGCTTCACTTGGCTGCATGCACCCCCATCGGTACCAGGTCCACCCACTTCACCGTCAATGGGATCCAAGTTCCAGCTCTGAAGGATGGCGAAGTCCATGATTTCCTAGGAAAGTCCCTTAGTATTAACGTCTGCCCCCAGTATGGAAATGACAATCCCATCATCGACGCGGGTATTAAGATCGTCACCTCCAAACTAGCACCGTGGCAATGCCTCGATGATCTGAAGTCCTTTTTCTTTCCTTCTCTGCAGCTTCTGATGAGGACAGGCCAGACCCCGAAGGAAGATTGAAAGAAGGTGGATGCGATTCTCCGAAAGGAAATCAAATCAACTCTTCACCTCCGGGAGAATGCAGCCAATGGATTCCTCTATGGTAGCAGAGCGTTGGGTTGCTGTGCGTTGCCGCTGGCCAGCGAAGATGCGGACCTATACCTCCTGGATACTGCATGCAAGCTCCTGACTTCGAAGGATGCCGCCCTTGCTTCTCTACACCACGGTCAGCCGGAAACTTCAGCGGCAAGCCACTTCGGAGGAGCTATCAGCATACCTGTCAGGGAGTATGGATGAGGACTTCAGGAGGACGGAGAACAGAAACGCCAGTACTTGGGCAAGTGCCAGAGTGGTTTCAAGGAGACTGGAAGTCAGCTGAAATTTTGATGACGATTTCTCGACTTTTTCTTCTGGTGACGTCTCCATCACTGCAGCGTCCAGGCACTAGGTGTTGAAGTCCGTCCGAGAGAAATTCCGGAAGCTGAGGGCCGCAGAGCTTGGTAGGTTCTTATCGTCTGCAGCTGCGCATAAGATTTTGATTTAATTATTATTATTTTCAGTGTTCGCGTGAGTGGCAACGTTTAAAATTTAATTTTCTTGGTAGAACGAAAGATTCAGTAGTAGCGATAAGCCATGCAGCGTTGCTGCATCACATTCTATTCTTTCTGAAATATCTCGATCATTCTAAGTTATATTTATTCTAAATTCATGTTGTAAATGTTATTATTTCGTGTGTTGTAATAAATGTTCAGTAGAGTTATACAAGCATCTTTATTGCGAACTCACACCAAAGAGTAAGCGGCTCTACAAATTCTTAAAGCCACGTAGCCCGCCATGCTCAACCATTTTTGGAGCCACCAGTGAGGATCGAACTAACGACCCCTGGTTTACGACCGAAGATACATTCTATTCTATTAGACTTTACTGCATGATATAGAGACATTCTATTCTATTTATCTTTTATTTTGTGATAAACCGTGACTTCTAAAGCTGCATCTCTATATGAAAAAGCAAAATAGAAACGAACTACTATTCGCGCGGTAACAACTAAGTTACTGAATAAAATTTCTGAGCAGTTAAATGATGAAGGCGTTACTGTGGAAGATTTAAGCACATTCAAGCTGCAATTAAATAGTAAGGTGAATCAAATTCAAGTCGCTGATGCAGAAGTTGAAAACTTAATCGAAGATATGGATGATTTCAGAAATGAAATGAAAGCTAGCCAAGAATATTCAGATAAAATTCTAAATCTTCAGTTCGATATTGAAAGCAGAATTGAAAAAATTAAGCTTGACTTTGAGAAAGATAATCGGTCAACAGTACCAACGTGAAGTGGACCTTTTCAAAAAAGTACGAGCATAAATTTGCCTAAATTCGATCTTCCAAAATTTAACGGAAATATTAGTAATTGGATTAGCTTTGAACAAATTTTCATTTCGACTATTCATGACGATTCTAATTTGAGTCAGCTACAAAAATTGCAATACTTGCATGCATCAGTTACAGAAGAAGCTGCTCGACTAATAAAGGGCTTTCCTATCAAAGAAAATAATTATTCTCAAGCTTGGGAAACGTTAATTAGTCGTCATGACAACAAAATAGAATTATCATATGCGTTAATTTCGAAAATATTTAGCATTAAACCAGTCAAATTGATGACCTCTAAATCTCTTCGGAATATTTTGGATTCCTGCAATGAAGGAATTCGTAATCTAAACACGTTGGAATTTGAGCTAGACAAACTTTCAGAATTAATCATTATTCAATTTCTAGAAAAACGCTTAGATGATAATATCTGAAAACAGTGGGAGCTCACATTAAAAGATGAAGAAATTCCATCGTATAAGAAATTTATTGAATTTTTAGAAAAGCATGCCAGAAGCATGAAAACCTGCAAAGAAAGCTATCGCAAAGAGGAACTTTTGAAATCCAGGAAGTCAGTTAGCTATAATTCCGTAACAAATGTAAATCGCAGAAATTGTGCATTGTGCAATTTAGATCATGCATTGTTCAAATGTTCTGAATTCAAAAATTTGAGCACTCAAGAACGGTGGAACCTAGCGAAGAAGAATAAACTTTGCTTTAACTGCTTGAGAGCTAATTACGATACCTCAAAATGTAAAATTACTTTTCACAGCAAAGATTGTTCTAAAAGGCACCACACACTCTTACACGATTCTTCATACAAATCGAACCTTTCAGTCGATAATTCTGCACACAAGTCAAGTGATTATGTTCAAGATAATGATTCGCAGTCTAGCTTTAACTGGTCTGAATAATTCGTGCAATATTCTGCTATCTACAACACTAGTCAAAATCAAGGATTCTCAAGGACATTGGCAATTTTGTAGAACTTTACTCGATTGTGGTTCTCAAACCTTATTGATGACTGAAGAATGCTGTAATGGACAATCTAAAACCATTTTCAACTATTCACTTAGTTATTGGAACTGGTAATCAAGTTGCTGGATCCAATTATTTAGTAAATTTAAACTTTACTCCACGGTTTAATTCAGAAACCTTTTCTACTAAAGCACTAGTAGTTAAAGAACGTACTACGAAATTACCAAATTTCCTTATTTCTAGTCATAAATGGTCACACCTTGAAAGTTTGCAGTTAGCAGATCCTGATTTCTAAATCTTCAGAAACATAGACATAATATTAGGTGCAGATGTATTTTTTGACATAATTCAAGGTCGAAAGATAAGTGGTGGAAAAGACACACCTACTGCTATTCATTCAAAGTTAAGTTGTATTCTCTCAGGAAGGGTACCGTCCAACTCGTATGAAGGAACAGAAAATTCTAAATTAAATCACCATTCCAGTGTAGAAATTGATGAAGTTCTACAGAAATTCTGGGAATTGGAATCTATTCCTCAGAAAGAAAAGCTAAGCATTCAAGACGCAAACTGTGAAAAGTTTAACTCAGAAACTACAACTAGAGATGACACTAGAAGATATGAAGTCAAACTGCCATTCAAGGACGTACCAAGTCTTGGAAATTCGAGAGATCAAGCGGTTGCACGATTTCTGTCGTTGGAAAGGAAACTAATTCAAAATCCTAGCATGTACGATCAATACAAGAATTTCACGAGGGAATATTTATTCTTAAACCACATGGAATTTTTGCAAACAGAGGAGATCAGAGTAGAAGATCTCAAGTGTTTTTATATGCCACACCACGGAGTAATTAGAGAACAAAGCAGCACCACAAAATTAAGAGTTGTGTTCGGCGCATCAGCTAAATCATCCACAAACATCTCGCTAAATGATGTTTTGCATGCTGGACCGAAACTCCAAACTGACCTATTTTATACTTTTTTAAATTTCAGAATACACTCCATAGCTCTTGCGGCTGATATTGAAAAAATGTTCCGACAAATTCTTGTCTCATATTCAGATTCTGATTTTCAGAGAATTATATGGCGAGAAAATCTCGATCAAAAGACTGAAGACTATAGATTGAAGACAGTGACTTACGGAACTGCTTGCGCACCGTATTTAGCCATAAGAACTTTAAAAAAAATTGCTGAAGATGAAGAGATGAATTTTCCTAAAGCCTCAAAAGTTATCGACAAGGACTTTTACGTAGATGATCTATTAACAGGAACCAATTCAATTCAAGAAGCAGAAAATCTCATGAATGATGTAATTAATCTAATGAAGAAAGGTGAATTCACTCTTAGAAAATGGGTATCTAATGAACAAAGTATTCTTTCAAAATTACCTCCTGAACTAAAAGGAACTGAAGTCTATAAATATTGCTGAAGATCAGTCAGTGAAACTCCTTGGCATCCAGTGGGATCCAAATCAAGACACATTTGCGATTCATTTAAATCCAGCTCAAGAAGTCACCACAAAACGGCAATTATTGTCAAGCCATTGCTAGAATTTATGATCCCCTCGGTTTCATTTCACCCTCTACAGTTTTAGCTAAAATTATGATGCAGAAATTATGGTTATGCAAGTCAAAATGGGATGATCCACTCCCAGACAGTATCCTTAAAGAATGCACAAGTTTTGCTTCACAGCTTCCGATACTTAAAAATATTCAAATGCCACGACATTTCTTCATCCAAAATTCTGCAGTAAAATGTATTCAAATTCACGGCTTTTGCGATGCTTCTCAAAAGGCTTTTGCTGCTGTATTTTACATGAGATCAGAATTTGAAGACGAGAAAGGCAAGATTAGTTTAATCGCCGCGAAAACCAGAGTCGCACCACTAAAAACAATAACGCTTCCTCGTTTAGAGCTGTGTGCAGCTGTAATGTTAAGCCAACTCTACAAGAAGGTAGTTGAAAATCTTGCCATTCAAGTAGATGAATCATTCTTTTGAACGGATTCCCAAATAGTGCTTGATTGGATAAATTCCGAACCTCATAAATGGAAATCCTTCATTTCTAATAGTATATCGCAAATTCATACTAATAATCAAGTCGATGCCTGGCATCACATTAGTTATCTCTCCACAAAATCAATCAGCTTCGGAAAACGGAAAAAAATCTCAGAAGTTTCAGAGAAAACGGCAAGTTATTCTAACAAAGTGGAAGGCGAGTTAAACTTCATTCATAATTATTCTTCGCTGAGTAAGCTTACTACAGTAGTTGCTTCTTGCGTACGATTTATTCAAAATGCAAAATGTGAAGAAAATAATCGGAAAGTAGGTTCACTTAAGACATCAGAATTGCTTGACGCTACGACTCGCATTGTGAAGTTGGTTCAAGATTCACAATCCAAATCGGAAATTCGTGCTATTCAAACTAAAGGGAGTTTACAAGCTAAAAGTTTTTAAATATCATTAAATCTTTTTCCTGACGAAAACGGTATTTTAAGAGTTGGCGGCAGACTTAAACACTCTAATATGTCAAATGATCAAAAACATCCAATGCTACTTCCTAAACATCATCACATTTCGGATTAAATTATTGATTATTATCACAAAATCTCTCTTCATGGAGGAACACAAGTTATACTCTCACTCATCAGGCAGCGGTTTTGGCTAATATCAGGAAGAGATAAAGTCAGAAGAAATATTCAGCGTTGTCTGATATGCTTCAAGATGAAGAAGAAAATCATGTGCCAAATAATGGGAGATTTACCTAAAGATCGCGTTCTTCCTTCCAGACCATTTCTCAAAACGGGTATAGATTTTGCAGGATCGATAATAACGAAGCATACTCTCAAGAGAATAAGGGTTACAAGGCATGTATGAATTTAAGACCACTAACTCCTCTCAGTAGTGATCCAAACGACCTTGATCCCTTCACACCGGGTCACTTTCTGATCGGAGCACCGCTTCTAGCAATGCCTGAATCTGATCAAGCAGAAAATTCGCTATCATACACTTCAAGATTTAAGTTGATTCAAGCTCTTAGCGAAGGATTCTGGAGGCGATGGAGTGCTGAGTATCTGACACAGTTATAGCAGAGAAGTAAATGAAAGTCATTTAACCCAAATATAAAAACTGGACAACTGGTGTTGTTAAAAGAAGATCTCAAACATCCCATGAAACGGAGTTTAGGAAGAGTTATGGAAACTTTTCCTGGAGATGATGGAGCTGTAAGAGTTATTCAGGTGAAAACAACGCCAGGAACATTTTAAAGACCAATAACTAAGATTGCTCCCCTACCAACTTAGACTTAGTTTTGGACATTTGTCCAATTGGGGGGAGTATGGTAGGTTCTTATCGTCTACAGCTGAGCCTAAGACTTTGATTTAATTATATTATTATTTCCAGTGTTCGCGTGAGTGGCAACGTTTAAAATTTAATTTTTTGGTAGAGCAAAAGATTCAGTAGTAGCGATAAGTCAAGCAGCGTTGCTACATCACATTCATTTTCTTTCTGAAATATCTCGATCATTCTAAGTTATATTTATTCTGAATTCATGTTGTACATGTTATTTTTTCGTGTGTTGTAAAAAATGTTCAGTGGAGTTATACAAGCATCTTTATTGCGAACTCACACCAAAGAGTAAGCGACTCTACAAATTCTTAAAGCCACGTAGCCCGCCATGATCAACCAGAGCTACTGGAGAGGAGGAACCAAGGCAAAGTGATGGAGTGTGTTGCGGAGGCCAAGGCAAGCTCACATTTCCTCTTCACCGGTGAATACACAGTTTGCCGACTGGCGTTTTATTCACCGGCCGCGCCTCAACCTCCTTCCCCTCAACGGAGCCAAGCCCTGGGCCAGAGGAGCCGACACAAAGTGCAGGAAGGTATGCAATCAAGTCGAAACCCTTCCTCACGTGTTGCAGTGCTGCCTTCACCACAGCAGGACCAGCTAGAACAGGCACAATGCAGTCCTGCAGAGGGTCCCCAAGGTGGCGGGGAGCCATGCACGGGTTCTGTCCGTCAACTCTCAAATTCCGGGCACGACTCTCAGGCCGGACGCTGTCATCGCCAAGGGTAACACGCTTTCCATAGTGGATGTCTCGATCCTCTTTGAGAACCAATTAGCTGTTTTTGCGACTGCCAGGCAGAAGAAGTTGGAAAAGTAAGAGCCCCTCCGCGCCCTGTTCAGTTCTGGCTTCTCCACGGTTCAAGTTGTACCGATCATAGTAGGCTCCATCGGCTCGTGGGATCCTTCGAATGACAGCTTCCTGAAGTCTATCTGCTCCAAAAGCTACCTTAAGACCTTCAGGAAGCTTTGCGCGAGTGACACCATCCGGTGGTCTCGGTCTCGGTATATCGAGCATCTAACGGGGAGCCGCCAATACAACTCTGAAGTCGAGATTTAAATCCAGCATATCCATCTCCTTGATGCTTTGCAGTGAGGCGTGGTTCTTGTTCTGCTTGCCAGTGTGGTTAGCAGTGTTGCCTCCGTCGTTTATTTGTGCCCGTTCCATGTCTGCGTTACCTGCCCCTATGCTTTCTCTCGCGTGTGACTGTTCGCGTGTGACTTTTCGCGTGTGACACTTCGCGAGTGACTTTTTGCGTTGGCCATCTGTCTGGATCCTTTCCGGCTGTTTGGACTATTGGTGGACTCTTGCGTTGTCTTCGCGTGTGGCCTTCTGACTGCATACACTTGTCGGGCCCTCATGCTCTTCTTATTGTGTATATATCGTCGCTGGTTTTGTCCTATTCTGTAGTTGTAACATACTATTTGTAAATATCCATGTTGGCAAAATGCAGCCAAAGGATGTAACTAACATTGTAAACATTTTTGATGATAAAGAATTTCCTGTTTTTATCAGCTTGATCCTCGCGCGCGAGGAGCTGTTTAATTGATCATTATAGTAGCTAAGGTCGAGGACGCGGTGATTTCTGCAGTTTTTCATCTCGTCAGGGAATGACTATATAACCACCGAGCCAGCTGCATTGCCTCAACTGTCTGCCGGTTCAACTGACGCTGCCGCCTGATTGGGTGCTACTTGATGCTACTACTGGGGGCCCGCCCAGAGTGCTTTTCCTTATTTACTATGCTTCGCGTTGCGGACGCTCACTGCTCCGCGGCGCCATCTATTGGGAGCGCCCCTCACTAGCCCAACGGACGTTCAACCCTTTCCCGCTCGCTCCCATGTCTATGCCGTGCTGGGGTTTCGACCACCATTTCTCGCTCCCGTGATACTGCCGTGCTGGGGTGTGCAATATTAACGCGACGAAACTATTAAAACCACTTCATTTATTTTCCCCGGAACACATTTTATTTCTCTTTATACATAGATGGCAGCACCAGTCCACTTTAAATGTAATTGCAGAGACGAAGAAGGGAAATTTGATACTAAATTACCAGATTGTGACGTTGTCCTCTGTATCCCAAGCTTTGAAATTTACCACACAAAAAAAAACGTCTTTATTTATATTACACAAAATATTAATAAAATTCTTTTTTAATGTTTAAAAGACGTATTTCTTAAATTTTCGCTGCTTTGTCTTCATTTCTGCTTTTACCTACTGTTTATTCATTGTGCTCATTGTTATTTGTTCCATGTTTTGCTTTCCTACATTCTCACCCTAAGTCGCATTACTGTTTCTATCCACCAGTTTTTTCTAATGCTGGATAACTCGCCGCAGAGGAATGGGCGTTCAACGTGAGCTTCTCCCCTGGGGACTTCGTTGAACGACTGGAGTCGCCCATTCCGAGAGACGTCCTGACTGCTGCCTCGCTGCCTGTGGCTTTCACCTGAAACAGGTGTCCTTTCTCCACTGACTTCCAGTAGAAGCAGCTCCACTTCGAATTACACATCTGACCCTCTGCGGAACCTCACGCCTGCAGGAAGGAGGCAAAGAGGCGACTGAAGAAATTGGCAGCTGCCGAGTTCGCCATTGGAATTGTTCGTCCTAAATTTCGTTGAATCCCGTGCCTCTAGTCATTGCTAACAAAGTTACATAATCCCCCTGCGGCCGACGGTTCGCCTTCTGCTGCTGCCGAAACGAGTTCCGTGTAAGCTGATGTCCAGGACTCCAAGGGACCTGCTCTACGCCTCTTTGGCTCTCCAGAGTGCGACGTCATTCCAGGCGGCCCTGACATTGCTGCCCAGTTGGCCCCTCGTGCACGACAAGGAAACCGAGCCAGCCCCACCTTTCTTGATAGGATGTCTGTCAGCCCCAGCCGGACCCCTTCGGCTACTAGCTCCAACAACTCGTCATCGACCTGGATGATGGCAACTCAGATGGCACCTCAGGAAAGTGTATCTACATCCACTCGCTCTCCCGGAGCAAACAAGGCAGCTAGCCCCCTTCCAACCTGGGCTCTCAGCTCGAGGTTCCTGTCCCGTTACCGATTGATGACCAACTTGTCGATGGAGCCTTGCTCCCCCCCACACAGGTGCCTGCGCCATTACAAGGGACGCTGAGGACGATGATGTCCTCATCCTCACAACGCAGGAGTCAGTTTCCCCCCAGCCAGCTCGCACAGGAAGGAACTGCTACCCCTCCCAATCGCAATGGTGCTCCTCAGGGCCCGCCGTTGGGCCCTAGAAGGACGCGGAAGCGGGTGTAGAGGAAGAAGACTCCACCGCCAATGGAGACAGAAGGAACTACCAGAAACATCAGTACCATCCTAACCGTATGTGATGCCCAGCCGAGGTCGGATTCTTCAGTTGTTCCCGATTCCCACCGTAAGCCGCCACCTGCCAGCGGAAAGGTGACGACACCAGCCGTGCCCAACTCCAGTCATCTAATGCCCGCAGGCCACAATACTGCCGTACCAGCCACCAGAACGGCCACCACGAGCACTACCTTAAACTCGGCAGAGGTTGCGCTGAGGCACCTAACACAGGACGCCAGGCAAGGCCCGGTCGACTCTGCAGTTACCTCCACTATCTCAGGAGCCGGCTCACAAGGCTCCGACTTCCAGCGGTCGGATACTCGCTACTCCCGAGCTTTCCGGACCGCAACGCTATCCTCAGCACTGAGTCGAAGATTCTCGGCTCCAAACTTGCACCCTAGCAGAGGTTGGACGCACTCAGGACCTTCTTTTTCCCGGCTCTACAGTTCGCCATGCGAAACAACCAGTTCGCGAAGGGTGTGTGAGGAAAGGTAGACACCATGATCCGAAAAGAGGTGATGTGCACCCTCAACATCCCTGCGGCGGCTTTAAACGAATACCTGTATGGGAAAAGAGACGCTGGCTGCCTCGCCATCCCGATAGCAGCCGAAGACTCCGACATATAGAGGATAGACTCCGCGTTTAAGCTCCTCACCTCGAAGGATCCAGCCGTTGCGAACCAGGCTTCCCAGCACCTCAAGAACATCTGCGAAAAGAGGCTCCGCCACCAAGCCAGCGCAGCGGACTTGAGCAAATTTATCTCTGGATCCATTGACGGGGAGTTCTTCTCATCCACAAACGAAGCCCTGAACGCCTGGAAATGTGCCAGCGCGGCCTCGCGCTGACTGCGAGCCTCGTGTGAGTTTCCCGATGACGCACCTGAATTCCACCTGGACAACCTCACCACGCAGCGTACCGCCGAAAACTCACCAAGGCCATACACGAACGCATGCGCGCGAAAAGAGGCGCGATTCTGTGTGACAAGCCAAAATAGGGGAAAGTCATGGAGTGTGTGGCGGCAGACACGGCAAGCAGCCACTTCTTTTATGACGGCAACTACACAAGGTTCGCGAACTGGAAGTTCGTGCACAGGGCCAGGCTAACCTTGTACCCCTCAACGGGTGCAAAAGGTGGAAAAGGGGCAACAACCCGCTCTGTCGGGGATGCAATCGCGAGCAAGAGACACTGCCACACGTCTTGCAGCATTGCATGAAGCACAGCCACGCAATGCAGCTCCGACACAACGCCATTCTTCGCCGTACCATACGCGCAGCTGCCTACAGCGCCCAATTGTTAAGCATAAACCAAGCTGTCCACCTCTCTCTCCGGCCGGAAGCCATCGTCAAGAAGGGAAACGACATCTTCATCGTCGACGTCAAAATTCCCTTCGACAACCGGCTGGAGGCGTTCCAGGCTGCCAGAGACGCCAAGCTCCGCAAGTACGAGTCGCTCCTTCAATTCTACTAGGACCAAAACCTCAACCTACGGATCGTCCCAATTGTGGTGGGCGCTCTTGGCTCCTGGGACAAGATGAACGACAGCTTCTTACGTGGAATCATGTCCAAGTCGTACCTCTGGACGTTCAAGAAATTTTGTGTCAGTGACTGTATTCGCTGGTCGAGGTTCATTTATATCGAACACCTCTCCGGCAACAGGCAATACAGCACTGACGACGCGGCCGCTGTTGATTCCAACACTGCTCACATTGCGAGCACCTACAACACAAATTAAGGCCAAGTGGTCACCGGACTCTGAACTCCTCTCTGGACTTCTCCCTCTGGCCTCTTCCATTTGACTCCCACCGCCCGCAGCTCGTGCTGCATTATGCATTCTGATGATCTCTCTCGCGCCACCCGCGTATGAACATTTTGTAAATACTGCACTTCTCCTTGTATTCGTTTATCCAATCAAGTGTACATTCTTTTTATTACTGACTCATGTAACCGCGCTTTCTTGTAAATATTGTATATATTCCTAGTTTCCATTCTCACTTTGCTTCGCGGAGCGGACGCTCATCGCTCTACAGCGCCATCTACTGGGAGCGTCCCGCTCTAGCTCAACGGACGTTTAAAGTCCTTTGTTTTGATTTGCTTGCCATTGTTTTTTGTATACACACCGCTCAAAACAATTAAAGGATATTGTGGTTTTGGGTTGATCCTGCTACTGGAGAACTTTTTGGATGATTGATACATTATCGACAGGCGTAGTAAACTATGTGAGACAAAAATTACATTTGTTTGGCATAAAAATGTACTATTTATTTAACTTTTGGGTACAAAAGAGAAAAAACGCACTTTGTGCATACGAGTAAAACAAATAAAAAAAGAGGTTTCCTAAAAAGAAAATCACTTTTAATTATGGCTATGGTAACCCCCAGCTCTTGGAGTTTCTGGAGGTGGTAAGCGTCCAGAAACTCTTTGCCTAGAATGTCTTAAACATGCTCTGTTGAGTTCATATCCGGAGAACACGTTGATCATTCCATTCGTATGATTCCTTCTTCGAAAGGAAATCATTCATCAAGGTAGAACGATGTGGTCTGCAATTGTCGTCCAATAACATGAAGTCATCTCCAATTTCTGCAGAGTAAGGGACTACAATAGGTCTGAGGACCTCATCCCTACTTCGAAGACAGGGGAGAGGTGGTCAGAGTTCCATTTGGAATGACATGCAGATTGGTGCGCCTATTAATGGAGATGCCAGTATGTACCGTCGGTCACTACCTAAACATTGAGAAATCTGACACTTTCGTGCGCGAACGCTGGATTTTTTCTAGTGTCACGTTCCCACCAAATGAAAATACGCCATTTTCAAGATGAAGAGAAGAACAAAACTCGTCAGAAAAAATAATATTGCTTCACTCCTTTCTTCAATTCACATGCTCTGTTGTCCACTCCCTGCGGGTGCGATGTTGCCTTGCAGCTAATGTGACACACACCATTGGTCATCGAGCATACAGGCCTATTGCGTGAAGACGATTTTGGACACTTTGTGTCGAAACTGATGCCAGTACCTGTTCGAAGGTGTCGTTGTAGTGGAGTGACATTCATACTTCGATGCTTCTGAGCGGTTAAAGTTTAGTAACAGTCTTCATTGAGTGTTTTTGACCATCTGCGATCTTGTCCTGATCTTCGCCCAGCATTTCCAGTCTCTAAAAAATGGTTCCAGATCCTAGATATCACACTTTGCGAAACTCCAATAGTTTCTGCTGCCTCGGCTTGTGTTTGTCCCTCTCTGGCCTGCCAAGAACTCTAGAAGATTCTGATTCCGTCAAATGACTTCGTTGAGACATCGCACTCACCGAAACAACGCGCTTACTGAATGTCGGTCATTATTTTCTGCTTTGTCTTTCATTAAGTTTAGAGCGAAATCTCATTCGCTACCACTAAAATGTCGTCTTCGACGTCAAACTCAAAATTTGTATTCTGCGATGTTTGAAATTGAGAAAAATTTGTAATTGTGACTTCCTTCTTCAATTCTATGCAAAAAAATCAAATTGCTAACACATTTTTTTTGTACCAGACTTAAAATATCCTTTCATTTTTTTGAGCAGTGTATTTTTCGCTTTACTCATTTATTTAATGTGTGTTAAGTTCTTTGTGCTGTGTGCACCCGTCATGCTCAGATTGCTAGTTGTTTCGGGACTGTGAATATTTGATTTGCGCTCCCAATAGTGTTTCTTTTTCTTTTGCTTGTTGCTCTGTTTTTATTAATTCATTGCTATTCATTTTTGTGCTTTCATCCGTTGTGTTATTTAGTTTTTTTTTTTGCCCCGATCACTTGTTTCGAGCAACCGCTTTCTACCCGTTCGGTATTTTTTCTAGTTTATTGTTGTTTAGTGTACTGATCGCGGGTTTTTGTCCGTTCTACTTATCGTGTAGTTTATTGTTCCTGTTTGTTTTCATTTGTGTTGTTACTTACTGTTAACTTATTGTGCTTCTTGTTCTATTCTTTGTTTTATCCATTCCCGCCCTGGTCGCATAAATTTTCATATCCACCAGTTTTTTCCTTTGTGAGATACCCCGCCGCAGAATTCTCAATCCGCCGATTGATTTTTCTGTGCCTTTTTTCCCGGGGTGAGCTTTGGAACTGGTGGATAATTTCTGTGGGTCTTCCCCACGTTCTCTTCGCTAGTGTTCGCGCGTCTGTTGTTTTACTTTTTGTGTTAATTCTTTGTTGATTTATTTTTGTTGTCGCATCTGTTGTGTTATTTCTCACCCCGTTCTCCTGTTTTCGCACGGCTGTTTTCTACGTGTTCGTTTATTTTTTCGTGTTCATGTATTTTTAGTGTGCTGATCGCGGAGTTTTTGTTTACCTGTTTATTTGTAGTGTAGTTTTTACTGCGGATGGCTTTCATTTGTGTTGTTACTTCCTGTTTAATCATTGTGCTCCTCGTTTTGTGTCCAATGCGGCATCCTCATCCATCCACACCATTTTTCGCATAACGTTCTTCTATCCACCAGTTTTTGCTTTTGCGGGATACCACGCCGCAATTCGAGACTCACGTGATAACAGGCCAGACAACTCCTCTCCCCCCCCCCCGCTTCGTTACGCCACCAGGCGTCGATCTATGAACTTGGCGCGAAACTTTGAAAGCAGTGCAGTTTACAATGCAGTTACATAGTGCTGCTTGCTCTGGCTGAAATAGATGAAATAGGAAATATGTAACTTCGGATGCACATTCTTGTGAACACATTACTGTTGGATTTATCTCATCCTTTAAACGTACCGGAATGTAGAGGCAATTAAAAATATATATATATATAATAAGTCTTGTAAGTGTCTGAGTGTCTGCTGAGTGAGTCAGCGATTTGCGCTACCGAACAATATGCATGCGAAGAAAAAAATCGGGCGCCTCATGGAATAAATTTTAAAGTTCGGAGGTAAGTACTTTTCTCAGATAAATAAATTAACATTTTATCCATTAGAATTCATGCAGTTAAGGTTACTTAACTTTTCCTCCATTACACAAACAATTGTCAGTTTCCTTTCTGATATCTTTGTCTGTAATTTGTAATTTCAGCATACTGCTTTAATATTTGAAACGGTTAACTTGCAACTTTTTATTTCTTTATTTTTTCAACCTTGTACACTCATTTATTCGAAATGGATTTTCCAAGCTGACAATGTACATATGTCAAAATTTTCTGCGAATATACTTGTTGCTATCAGAAGCAACGTAACTTGGTGTTGATATTCAGGTAATATGTAAACAAGTTTATTGAAACAGGCTTTTAACTGAACTAATCTTATATTTTCGGTTTCGATTAAATTGTTTCATACGCTAGCATGTGTTATTTTGATCAAAAAACATTCCTTGATGGGCTTCCGTAGTTCTGAGGTAAGAAGATTAGCTTTGAACGCCGGAGGTCGTGGGTTCGATACTCAAACATTTTCCCCCAACTACGCCCCTGCAATGTTATTCAAACAAGCTGGTTCTGTGCGCAAATTAAAAAAAAAAATATGTTTTTTTTTGCACTGTTGTCTTTAAGTTTTAAGATATTTATGTACAAATTGTGGTTGAGTTAAGGGTATTCATGATTTCTGGGCTTGCGAAAGATTACTTTTGAGCAGTGGATACACAACGTGCTTTTGCCAAATGCTCTATGATTGTTTGTTATGCTTAAAAAGGGCAAAATGTCTTGAACTATATAATTTTGAACTCCTTGGGTTTTCTGTTAATAAGCTTTCAGGAACTCTGAAACTGTAATATAAATTGAATTAAGGGGCTGCCCATAAAGGATATTGCAAAATTTTGAACAAATCCCCCCCCCCTCCCTCCTTGTTACATGTAACGCTGTTCAACATGAGCATATTGTTATAAACAACGCGTGATATCACACTTCTTGTTATCCTTTCCCTTCCCTCTGTCACAAAAATGTCACACTGAATTCCTAAAAGAGCCTACTCAGAAAAATGTTGATCTAAATTTAACATATATGAAGTTTTAAGTATTGAAGAAAGTTGTTAAAATGGTCATTCTATGAGAAGTTTTTTGAAAAAGGTTACTTTGTCATCAATTAATGCTCTTTAAAATAATTTTTCAAAAGCCTAAAATGATGAACTATTAAAGCCCCCCCCCCCCACACACAAGAATCATTAGCATCAGAAAAAGCTAAAAATGGAAAAGTAGCCAAATTCCAAAAAAAAGGCTTCTTTGATATTGAATACATTTTTTTGATGTACAGCATACAGTATTCATGATCTTGTATAATTCATTCTTAAGGTTTTTAAAGTTGAATTCCTGTGTAACTTTTCGAGAGTGCCCACCGAAGGGGGGGGAGGGGTAGGAATCATAGTCTCATGATAATGATAGCTTTTCAACGGCTATAGTTATAAATAACTGTGCCCTTGAAATTTTAAGGGAGATGGGGGAGATGTTTATGGGGTATTTTTCTTGAAGTTTTCATAATTGAAGGAGGTAGGGCTCCGTTTACTTTGGGGGATGGCACCCAAACATTCATGTCTTTTTAAAAGTACAAATTTGCTAAGCTAAGGTAACATTAATAATCTGGTATTATGAATTTTAATTTGGTGTTATGTCTTTGAAACGTATTGCAGTTATATTTCCCGTTTACTTTAGTAAAAATGTTTATTTATATTTTAAAATTTCACTTTATTCCTATTCAAATACAATGGTAAAATTATTTTTTGTTTTGATGTAATGAAAGTTCATCGATTTATTTGAATACTTCTTAAGACTTAATGTTTCAATACAATATACGAGTAGTTAAAATGCGATTAGTGTTAAAAAAAATTTCAAATGAAAAATAAAACTGTTTATTTATCACTTCGTTTTTACAAGATTGTAAAATAAAATCGTGTTTAGTTATTTGAATACTTTGTAAGACTTATAAATGTTTTTATGTGAAATACTATGAATTAAGCTCAGTGTATTTTTTAATGTATGATTATTGGTTCCTTTTTATGTTTTCTAATGAAAAAGTAGAAGTTTTAATGCTACTAAAATAATAGAAGACAATAATAAATAAACCAAATAGTTTAATTAAACCAAAATACTAATCGAAGCGCTCACTTCCCAATATCATTGTGGATCGACTAACGATGACGTCATTTGCTAGTTGGATGGCCTTCCTATCTCGAAGGCCTCGCGCAATTTCCTCATTCCGCCGATTCAGGTTTTAGCGCCCTCTATCGGGGAGTGATTATGCACTGGTGGATATTTCCGCCCGGGGTTTTTTGCATTTACCCGTTTCATTTTTCTGAATTTTCAGTGTAGAGTCGTTCTTTTCCGTTACTATGCTTCCCTCTCCACACTACCCCTCATATTTTCCGTAATTCCCCGTACCTCCACCCCTGGCTGCCATGGATGCACAAGACACACCACATTCAACTCTTAGAGGCCAGACTCCTGCCAGAGGGTGCCGCCATCTAGTGACGTCGACGTGCACTTCGCAAGCCTTAGACGTGGACTGTCCCTGGTGTTTTAGTTTCTTTCGCCGCCTGATGTGCAGTGCCCGGAGTGTAGCCCACCTTCTCCGCCAGTCTCGTCGCAGGTGTGCCATCGGACGAGGGCGAGGGAGACTCGAGGAGCGAGACGAGATAGAGTATCTCCAAACCCCCTTCCGTTTCCCAGGAGGAAGTACTTTTGCAGCCACGCCAGCGCCAGCACACGATGAACCCCCCCGTGTCCGTTTACCTTGTCGTGGTGGGGGGGGGGCTTGCGGTGTGGTGAGTTCGAGGCGAACTCTTGGGAGGAGTGATGAACCCCCAGTTGCTCAAACAGAATATCGGCGGGAAGGGAATTTTGATCCCTTCCATCCCTCATCACACTTACCAAATTCGGACAACAACCCCTAAGCCAAGGTGTCTCTACCGTGCCTGTGGCTGCGTGGTACCGGGGGTAGTCGGTGCCTAAAACGGTTGACGTCAGGGATAACAGGCGAACCCTAGTGTAAAAGCCTTACCCCTGTGCAGGCTACACAGGGGCCAGACCCCAGTTTTTCCACTCAATGCCCAAGTTAATTTATGGATAATAACATAAATAATACCTCTCCCCCTTGTGGGGAGCGTCAGAATGAACCGCTAACACCTGCTAAATTTTTTGTCATTAAAATTAATGAAAACCTTACATTTACTGCTGTTTCCCCTTTCCTTATTAACAAAGCTTTTGTAAATCTCATTGGTGACTTTCAATCTGTAAAAAAAACTACGTACTGATGAATTATTAGTCAAAATTAAGCATCTCAAACAAGTTCAATCTATCCAAGCTATCAAGCAATTAGGCTCATATCTCTGTACAGTTTCAGCACACTTAACTTTAAACTTTTCTCGGGGAATCATTTCGGAGCCAGACATTCTATTTACACCAGAGGAGGAAATTCTAGAAGAAATGAAGGAACGACACGTAAGTGGAGTGAAGAGGATCATAATCAAACGTAATGGCGTAATGAAGAATACGAAACATGTCATAATGACCTTTAGTACGCCTATCCTCTCTTCACGTGTCAAAGCTGGTTATCTCTCATGCACTGTTAGACCATACATTCCTAACCCGCTAAGGTGCTTCAAGTGCCAGCGCTTTGGGCATTTCAAGCTGTCATGTCGTGGTACAGAAACTTATGCCAGATTTTATGAGGCCGGCCATGATAGCAATGAATGCAAAAAGGAATTCAAATGTGTCAACTGCAAAGGAGACCACCCCTCTTACTCTAGAAAGTGCCCTAAACGGCTCTCCGAAAAAGAAATCCAAGTAATCAAAATCACGCAGAATATATCATACCCCGACGCAAAAAAAATTGTCCAGTCTCGTACGCCTTCAGCTGGACTATCATATGCTGCAGCACTAAGAATAGTATTCAATTCCGCAAGTACACAAACAGATCCTCAAATTAACACAATAACCAAAGCTAAATCAACTAACTCTCCTAAATCAAAAAATAAGCAGCTCAACAAAAAAATAGTAACGAAATTAAAATACGAAGTACACAAAACGCCAGCACAAGTTACTCAGCTAAACTAATTTCGAACAAACCAAATGATCAAAAGCAAAAGAAAAAATTGAAAAAAAGAAAATTATCCACACGCGAGCAAAAAATGAGGTAATCTCTAAACAGAGACCCCCAAAATTCCATAACTTTAAAAGAGAGGTCTTTTTACTTTCTATCAAGAAAGTAAAATTGTCGAAATCATTAATTGAAAAATCTCATCAACTTCCTCCGCAAGAGGAGGACGAGGATGTTGAATTTGAAGATCTTCCGCCATCGCGCCATCCGACGATGAAGGGTGGACGGACCATCCTCCTTCTTAAATCACTCTCTCTTATTCCTGCCGTTTCTCCTTCCTTTTCTGATCATGGCCGTGAATATTCTTTGTCAGAGTTACTCGCATAATGTCACGGAGATCAAAGATCTTGTCGAATATCACCAACCGACCATATTCTGTCTGCAAGAAACATTTCTGTTCCCTGCTGATAGACCGAGGTTGAAAGGTTTTGACATATACCGCAAAGACTGCTTGTCAGGAGACCGTCGTTGTGGAAGAGTGGCACATTGCTAATCTCTAATGATTATGCATCTAGTCAGCTCAATACCAACACAGCCCTGCAAGCAGTAGGTTCGCGCGTTCACCTTCACTCGCTGTTCACAGTTTGTTCAGTATATAACCACCTTCCTATGACTTGAGAAGCGTGGAGTTGCAGACACTGGTTGATCAACGTCCTCCCCCATTTGTCATCTTGGGGGATTTCAATGGCCATATTCCTCTCTGGGGGAGTACAGACTCCAACAGTAGAGGTTTAACAGTAGAAAATTTTATTGAAGACAATGACCTTTGCGTTCTTAAAAATGGTGAAAATATTTATTTTCATCTACTTACCTAGTCTTACCATGCCATCGATCTCGTAATATGCTCACTTTCCTTTCTGCCACGTTGTAATTTCCAGGTGGAGGGTGGTTTCTACACCAGTGGCCACTTTCCGATCCGGATAACCTCTACTGTACGCTGCGGCCATCAAAAGCATCAGCAAGCTCGACTTCGCACTGATCGAGCTGATTGGGCAGCATTTACCCAGTTGGCAGAAATAATATCGGAAGACGTGACTGATATTGATATCGATGTAGCGGTGAAGCGAGTAACCGACATTATCTTAAACGCAGCGAATGCTGCTATATCAAGAACCTCTAAAGGCAGGATGAAATTTCCTAAGCCTTGGTGGAACTTTGATTGTCAGGAGGCTCATAAGAAGCAAAAAAAGGCGTGGAACAAATTTCGTCGTTATCCAACCACACAAAATCTTGTCGCACTTAAAAGAGCTCGTGCTGAAGATCGAAAGATTCGGGACTCGTGGCAGGCCTATGTCAGTATCATCACGACGTCCACCCCATCCAAGACCGTATGGGGTAAAATGAAAAAAATCGTTGGCAACTACAATTCATCTTGTCCTCCCATTCTAGAAGAAAACGGTAATATTTTATCTCATCACTAAAAGGTTGCTAACTGCATAGGGACTCATTTAGCAGAAGTCTCCAATCCAAATAACTATTGTTTTAAGTTTTTAACCATCAAATCACAAAAAGAACAAAGAGTTTTAGATTTTAATTCAAACATTTCTATTCAATACAACGAAAAATTTACCTACGACGAACTAAATACTGCCTTACAAAAATCAAAAAACACATCACCAGGCCCAGATGAAATTCACAATAGCATGTTAAAAAATCTAAGCAGGTCTTCATTGGAAAACATTTTGCAGCTTTTTAATAGAATTTATTTTGAACACAAATTCCCAAAATCGTGGAGTCGTTCCTATGCTTAAACCAAGTAAACAATCTGATAAACCTGAGAGCTATAGACCTATAGCTCTCACTAGTTGCCTATGTAAAATCATGGAACGGATGGTTAACGCCAGACTGATGCACAGTCTGGAGTCACAACATCTGTTACCCTCTTCCTCCTATCAAAGTGGATTTAGGTGAGGCAGATGCACAATAGAACACTTACTGCTTCTCGAAACATCGGTAAGAGAAGCATTTCTCAAACGAAAACATCTTGTGAGCGTATTTTTCGATATTGAAAAGCATATGACCGTACTTTGAGATATGAGATGCTCAAAACTCTGCACGAGTAGGGTAGGTGGGGGTAAAGCCCCGCGTGGGGTAAAAACCCGCACCGACATTTTAACTTGATTTCCTTGGAGTAAGAAATTTACTTCTAGGTGGTGGGTTTGTCCTATGAAAGCCTATTGATCAATGAAATTTCGTCCTGACTAGGCACTCCAGAGATGAGAAAGAGGGATAAGTCTGTTTTTTACTACTTTGATCTAACTTTTCTAATATATTATTTGAACATTGTAAAATGTAGAATTTGAAAAGAAGAATCAATGAATTACATGTTAATACTGGTACATTAAAGCTTCACCTTCGCGTGAAAACAGTTATTCTAACGGCTGCTTAAAAGCAACATGGGGCGTTTTTCAGAAAGTGACAAAATGGGGAAAATCCCTGCAGTTGTTTTGCGGTAAAACCCCGCATCTCCATCAGGTCAAGAATTATCTCCATTTGGCTTAAAATAGTCTCTTTTTTGAAATATTATTAATATCTTTGTTTAGCATGTGTTTTGTACAGCTTATTCAACTTAAAAAATTAATTGTTGGTAGACATTTACTCAAGAAGTTTTTATTTGGATAAGATTTGTTAGGTAAAATCTTACATTCATTTCAATTCAAATGTGCTTTCATTAATGTAATAATTTTTTTTTTTTTGAACGTTTACGTAAGTTTACTTTTTTGTTCTAGTACCTTCAGAAGAAAAACAATTCAGAAATATGATAAATGTCGAGCTTAATGAAGCACGTAACTTAATTGAAGGCAACTCTTCGTTCAGTATGGTAGACATTAAAGTTAGGTTCAAAACTATCGATTGAAGACATCACTGAAAAATGGAACAAAAGCTTGGGTGTTCGAAGAAAAAACAAATTTCCCTATAATTTCGAGTGAAACTCGAATTAGCGAATTAGATTAAAATTTGGGCGGTTGCATAAAATGTGCAACACTGTCTGATTTACATCAGATGTAATGCATGTTGGAACTGGTTCATGACTTAAGAGATATTTGTGGGTGAATCTGGTATGTCCAATGCGAAGTCGAGCTAATAAGACTTGTTCTCTCCTGGTGATATTTATTAATCCGAAACCTCTAGTGGAGGGCTGGATCGAATGCAGTTTATTTTGGATTTCTGAATTCCAAGTCCCCTGCCAATACGTGTTGAGGTTTACAACGATGGCGTTTTTAATATCATTGAAAGGGACACTATTATCAACCAGGATACTTGCCGCTCTGGCAGCTGAATCGGCTGCCTCATTGCCTGCAATGCCCACATGACCAGGGATCCAACAAAAGGTAACTTGAAAATTATTTTGCATAAGGTTTTTGTATAAAATATATGACTGGATGACTATAGGATGGCTGTTATTATTGCAATGAGTGATGGCTTCCACTGAACTCTTTGAGTCAGTGAATATCACCCACTTTCTATGACCAGATTGGGCTATTGAATCTAGAGATGAAAATATAGCTTTTATTTCTGCAGTAAATACCGAGCAAGATGTGTTTAATTTTTCTGCCGTAACTTGATCATTAATTATTGTGGAAAAGCCGACACGATCGTTTGCTTTTGATCCGTCAGTGAAAATGTGTTTATAACCAGAATACTTTCTTTTGATCTCATGAAAGACTTGTTGATAAACTGTATTAGCGGTAGTTTGTTTTGGAAATTTTGAGAAATCATTGATTAATGATTATAGAAGGTATGACTTCGCACCATGGTTCAATTAGTTTCATTGTGTTAACGGTTTTGAAATCTGATAGCTGCAGGTCTGCGAGTAAACGACGCATTCAGATCCCAAATGTTGGGGACATTGAAGGCCGGTGTAGAAATAAAGCAACATTAGATGGATTAAAAATATGGAGATGTAGTGGGTGATTGGTGCAGGGTTTTGCTTTGAAGTAAAAATTTAAAGAGAGTTTGAGGCGTCTATTGTTTACAGATTCTTCGTGTGTAAGGATATGAAGACTGTTGATAAGAGGAGTTCAAAATGCTCTTGTGCAGATACGCAGTGCCTGATTATGTATTGGATCCAGACTTTTCAGATAGGTTTTTTCAGCGGAGCCATAAATTTGACATCCATAATCAAGTTTTGAGCGTATCCGAGCCCTGTATATTCTTAACAGAGACTCTGTATCAGCACCCCAAGAAGAGTTCGCTAAGACTTTAAGGATATTTAATTTTAATGAACATTTCTTTTTTAACTCTTGTATATGCGGTATAAATTTTAGTTTATTATCAAGTGTGAGACCAAGGAATTTTCCTTGATCTTTTACAGCTATTGGTTGATTATTGAGGAGAAGATTTGGATCATGGTGAAGCCCTCTTTTACGGCAGAAGTGGATACAGAATGTTTTTTGAGCAGAGAAAGTGAATCCATTTTCTTCCGCCCATTGGGTTACTTTATTGATTGCAATTTGAAGTTGTCTTTCAATGATACTCATGCTCGTTGATGAGAAAGAAATTTGAAAATCATGAACGAACATGGTACCTTTTACAGCGGGAGGCAATTGCTCAATTAAATTATTGATTGCTATGATGAATAGAGTTACGCTTAGTACACTTCCCTGGGGTACTCCTTCTTCTTGAATGAAGGTATCCGACAGAACAGACTTGACGCGTACACGAAAAGAACGATGTTTCAGGAAATTGGAGAGAAAGATGGGTAAATTACCTCGCAACCCATTCTCATGAAGGGTTTTGAGGATCCCATACCTCCAGGTACGGTCGTATGCTTTTTCAATATCGAAAAATACGCTCACAAGATGTTTTCGTTTAAGAAATGCTTCTCTTACTGATGTTTCGAGAAGCATTAGATTGCCTATTGTGCATCTGCCACGCCTAAACCCACTTTGATATGAGGATATAAGATGGTGTGACTCCAGAAAGTGCATCTGTCTGGCGTTTACCATCCGTTCCATGACTTTACAAAGGCAACTAGTGAGAGCTATAGGTCTATAGCTCTCAGGTTTATCAGATTGTTTATTTGGTTTAAGGATAGGGATAACTATTGCTTGACTCCAGGATTTTGAGAATCGGTGTTCAGAATAAATTCTATTAAAAAGCTGTAGAATATTTTCTAATGAAGACCTGCTTAGATTTTTTAACATGCTATTGCCAATTTGATCTGGACATGGTGATGTGTTTTTTGATTTTTGTAAGGCAGTATTTAGTTCATGAAGGGTGAATTTTGTGTTGTATTGATTAAAAATGTTTGAATTAAAATCTAGAACTTTTTGTTCTTTGCGTGATTTGATGGTTAAGAATTTTGAACAATAGTTATTTGCACTGGAGACTTCTGCCAAATAAGTCCCCATGCAGTCAGCCACCTCTTTGTAATCGGATAAAATACGACCATTATTCTCCAGAATGGGTGCACAAGATGTATTGTAGTTGCCAACGATTTTTTTTATTTTACCCCATACGGTTTTTGATGGGGTGGACGTCGTGATTGTGCTGACATAGGCCTGCCACGAGTCCCGCTGGCTCTTCCGTCGAATCCTTCGAGCTTCAGCACGAGCTCGTTTAAGTGCCACGAGATTTTGTGTGGTTGGATAACGACGAAACGTGTTCCATGCTTTTTTTTGTTTCTTATGAGCCTCCTGACAATCAAGGTTCCACCAGGGCTTAGGAAACTTGATCCTGCCTTTATTGGTTTTTGGTATAGCAGCGTTAGCTGCGTTTAAGATGATGTCGGTTACTCGCTTTACCGCTACATCGATATAAATAGCAGTCACGTCTTCTGATTTAATTTCTGCCAACTGGGTAAATGCTGCCCAATCAGCTCGATCAATGCGAAGTCGAGCTTGCTCATGCTGCTGATGGCCGCAGCGTCCAGTAGAGGTTATCCTGATCGGAAAGTGGTCACTGGAGTAGAAACCACCCTCTACCTGAAAATCCCAACGTGGCAGAAAAGAAGGTGAGCATATTACGAGATCGATGGCAGGGTAAGATTGGGTAGGCAGATGAAAATAAGTGTTTTCACCGTTATTAAGGATGCAAAGATCATTGTCTTCAATAAAATTTTCTATTGTTAAACCTCTACTGTTGGAGTCTGGACTCCCCCAGAGAGGATTATGGCCATTGAAATCCCCCAAGATGACAAATGGGGGAGGACGTTGATCAACCAGTGTCTGCAATTCCACGCTTCTCAAGTCATAGGAAGGTGGGATATATACAGAACAAATTGTGAACAGCGAGTGAAGGTGAACGCGCGCAGCTACTGCTTGCAGGGATGTGTTGATATTGAGCTGGCTAGATGCATAATCATTGTTGATTAGCAATGCCACTCCTAAACAAAGACGGTCTCCTGACAAGCGGTCCTTGCGGTATATGTCAAAACCTTTCAACCTCGGTCTATCAACAGGGGACAGAAATGTTTCTTGCAGACAAAATATGGCCGGTTGGTGATATACGACAAGATCCTTGAAGTCCGTGACATTATGCGAGTAACTCTGACAATTCCAAGAAAGAATGCTCAGGGCCATGAAGAGAAAAGGAAGGAAAAACGAGAAGAAGAAAAAGTAACTCAAGAAGGAGGATGGTCCGTCCAACCTTCATCGTCGGATGGCGGAAGATCTTCAAAATCGACATCCTCGTCCTCCTCTTGGGGAGGAGATTGTTGGAGTTTTTCAATTTGGGACTTAGTCAATTTTACTTTCTTACTATAAAGTAAAAAGTTCTCTTTTTTAAAATAATAAAATTTTGGGGACCTCTGTTTAGAGGCTACCCCAATTTTTGCGCGCGTTTGAATAAATTTCTTTTTTTCTACAGTTTTCTTTTGTTTTTGATTAGTTGGTTTGATCGAAATTAATTTAATTGAGTTACCTGTGCTAGGGATTTGTGTACTTTGTACTTTAATTTCATTATTATTTTTTTGTGGAGGCTTAGGAGTATTGAGCTGTTTATTTTTTGATTTTGGAGAGTTAGTTGATTTAGTGCTGGTTATTGTAATGATTTGAGGATCTGTTTGTGTACCGGTGGAATTGAATACTTTTTTTACTGCTGCAGCATATGAAAGTCCAGATAAAGGTGTACGAGACTGAACTATTTTTCGTGCGTCTGGGTATGATATATTCTGAGTTGTTTTAATTACCTGTATTTCTTTTTCAGAGAGCCATTTAGAGCAATTTCTAGAGTAGGACGGGTAATCTCCTTTGCAGTTGACACATTTGAATTCCTTTGATCATTCATTGCTATCGTGGCCGGCCTCAGCACATCTGGCACAAGTTTCTGTGCCACGGCATGACAGCTTGGAATGCCCAAAGCGCTGGCACTTAAAGCACCGTAGCGGGTTAGGAATGTATGGTCTAACAGGGCATGAGAGATATCCAGCTTTGACACGTGAAGGGAGGATAGGCGTACTAAAGGTCAGAATGACATGTTTCGTATTCTGCATTACGCCATTGCGTTTAATAGTGATCCTTTTCACTCCACTTACGTGTTGGTCCTTCATTTCATCTAGGATTTCCTTCTCTGGTGTGAATAGAAGGTCTGGCTCTGAAATTACTCCCCGAGAAAAGTTTAATGTAGAGTGAGCTGTAACAGTGCAAAGATAAGGACCTAATTGTTTAATAGCTAGTATGAGTTGAATTTGTTTATTATCTTTTATTTCTACCAAAAGCTCGCCTGTTCGTGTTTTTTTTACTGATTTAAATTCGCCGATTAGATTTACAAGAGCTTTGTTGATTAGAAAAGGAGATACAGCAGTAAATGTAAGGTTTTCATTTCTTTTGATAACGAAAAATTTTGCGGAGGAATACGATTCATTCTGACGCTCCCCACAAGGGGGAGAGTTATTTTTTATGTTTTCATCCATGGATTAACCTGGGAACTGAGGGGAAAAACTGGGGTCTAGCCCCTGTGTAGCCCCCCTGCACAGGGGTAAGGCTTTTACACCAGGGTTCGCCTGCTATCCCTGACGTCAACCGTTTGAGGCACCGACTACCCCCGGTACCACGCAGCCACGGGCACGGTAGAGACACCCTGGCTTAGGGGGTTCTGTCCGAATTTGGTAAGTGTGATGAGGGAAGGAAGGGAACAAAAGTCCCTTCCCGCCGATATTCTGTTTGAGCAACTGGGGGTTTACGACTCCTCCCAAGAGCTCGCCCCGAACTCACCACACCGCAAGCCCCCCCCACCACGACAAGGTAAACGGACACGGGGGGGCCGCGCCGACTGCAGTCAGAAGTGAAGGAGACAACACCGATGCTGTACAGTAACGTATAACTACCCATGAGATCCCCCAAAAGACAGCAAATCACCCCCAACATTGCGCGGGACCACAGTGAGATGGCAGCAAGACAAAGGAGCCCAGTGAGCCCTATGAACACCCAGCAGAGACCTGCCAATCGAGACACCACACCGCCCGTGCTCGTCCAGCCTCGCCCTCGACGCGCAGCAGTTGGGCAGACAAGTGATGTTCCCAATAGCACCCACCATCCGAACAGCAACGTCGCTACTTCGCAGCCCACCTCCCCAGCCGGAAGCGTCGCCTCCACCGGTGATCAACCTCTCGACCTCGCCTCCTCACAAGTTAACGATGCCATTGACGTCGGTCTGTCACAGCCAAGCCACACTCGAGACGGAGAACCGGAAGTCTTAGCAGAATTTAACCCTAAGCTCGACCGCTTTCTCGAGTTTAATTTTACGAGGGATGACTTCCACACGTTCGAAGAAGTGGTCTCCGCCATCACAAGGAAAGTACAGGAAACTTTCAAGATCTCCACCTCTCCGGACAAGGGTCATAGAGCTCCACCTGTCCCCAACATTTAGGAAGCGCAGACAACCCAGCGCCTCTACAAACGCAATAGGAGGAGAGACATCCGTCTCATCTCTCAAGCGGAAACGAAGAGGTGTTGCATTCCTGTCGAAAATGCTGAAGCGCACTTCGCGAAGACCTGGAGAACAAGGACACACGACTCCACCTACTTTGGAACACCCCCTCAAGGCCGGGATGACCCGCTGTACCTGCCCTTTGCTGCCACGGAGGTGTTGCGAGCTGTGAGGTTGGTTGATTTGATTTTTATGGCGCAAAAGCCCTTGAGGGCTATATGATAGAGTTTCTATCACAGTGTGCATTTTCCCTGCGTCTTCAACTTCTTTAACAATTTATGAAGAGGAGAGACCTTTCACCAGCAGTTCTTCACTCATAGTGGCGAATGAGGTCACGTGAGACGTTGCACCAATCAGAGACATTCGAATTTAGTTCTCGGGCTTGGCATCAAGTGATGGGGTGTTCTGTTTGGTTACTGGCTTGTCACGCTGTAATTAGGAATTTCAGTTAGGGAGAATTAAATACTAATTTGAAATTGAGAATTTGAATTGAGACAGGTGACAAGCCAGGTGAAGGTAATGATGGCAGAAAAGAGTTTGGAGACTCAAGAAAAAAGGGAGGAATGGCTGCGGGGAAGAGGTGTCCGAAAAAAAACCATGATGCCTGCAAAGGGATATGAGTATTCTTTTGGTTCTTTTAATTTCCTTTAAATACGTTTTTCTTTAATTTGAATGAATTTAATTTCTATTTTCTTTATAAAAGTGTAAGACACTTTCTGCTGACAAGAGTCAGACTACCGTGCGAGATGCACGGCAGTCGGAACATGAGTTATGTTCCGAGCTGTTTTTGTTTTTCTTCTAGAAATGCATTAGTGTGATTTCTTTTGCTAATCTTTTTAAGGAAAATAAATTTATTTTGAATCGCACACGAAAAAGCATTTTTATAAAAATAAAAACGAAAAAGAACGTTTTCGTTTTTCTAGCTAAATTGGTGTACTTCTCAGAAATTTTCACAGTTGTTCTTATCTGTAATGTTATTTTGATTAGCTGCGTAGACCACCTTCCTGTTGTAAATAAATCATTACTGAAAAAAAATGAATAAATAACCAGCAAAAAAAAAAGGTTATTATGTGGCATATTGTCTGTTTTTCCAGGGATTTCAAAGGGGCAGAGTTCCCCATATATGATATATGTTATTTCTGAGAAAAGAGTGAAGTGTCTCCTGTTGATTTCAGGTTTTTAAAATGTTGAAAAAAAAGATGAAATATTGATGCGAAACACTCTTCCAGAAAAACAAAATAAAAAAAAATGTAAACTGGAACTATGAACAGACAAAATTTGAAAATAAAAATAAAAGCACTTGGTCCTCATTATTCTTGCCTTTTCCTTTTTGCGGCTGGATATTCTTTTTGAATTTTTTCTTTCAGTTGAAGAACTTTTTCAAAGAAGGGGCTGACGGCAGTTTGGGGCCCACAACGAGAACGAGGCCTTAATACGGGAAGGGGTGATATGCTTTTCAGTTTTTCAAAGTTTTTAATTTCAAAAAGTGCCTTCAGAGTCGACCGTCACTTTTGCGAACCATTTCTGGGTTAATCTAATCCAAATACCCAAATTGAACTGAAATTATAACTGCCACAACTTGGTGCCGAGAAGACAAGCCTTTGAGCTGTTCTGCGTCGACTCTGGACTCGCTTTTATTGTTCTTTATTGTTTTTTTTTATTCCTTGTGTGTAATTTCAATGGTACATTCGGGTTACAAAGAAATGTATTCTGTATTTATGTGAAATGCTACACATTCTTTATGGGGGAAAATTGTTTTGTTATTGATTGATTCAAATTTGTTTGTTTTCATAATGCCTTCTAGAAAACAACTCTCCTGCCCCTGTGCCTACCCCCCAACCTAACACTCCAGGTGCTGCAAATAAGAACCTCTTCATGATACCTATACCCAGTTTTTCTGGGGATCCAGATGAGATCACTTTCTTTGCTGAGCAGGTGACTGATGTTATCAATATAAATAAGTGGGACCCAGAGAGAGCCCTTGTGTTCTTGAAAAGCAAACTTTGTGGTGCTGCTTTGAAATTTGTATTAGAAACTCCCTCTCTGAGGTATGATAAACAACCAAACACAATTTTGAATGAACTGAAGTCATTTTTCTTGCATCTATGCATGATTTCCACTCCTTGGCTATGGCTCTTTCTGAATCAGTAAAAAACTTAGCCCAAAGAATTTCAACTACCACCAAGAAAGCTTTTGACCTCCTTGAATGTGAGGCACTTGATCAGATCAAACTGCTTAATTGAAGTAGTATCATCTGACATCAGAATAAAATTGTTAGAGGGTAAATATAGCAAATTCACTGAAGCTGTAAGCCGTGCACAGGAACTTCAAGACTTGTTCTTGCAATCCTCTGCCTTTTCCTTTAATTCGTCACAATCAAAACACATTGAGTCTCTGACACAACAGGTTGCCTTTTTACAAAAACAAATTGAATCTAAGGTCAACACTGTCGCACAGGTTAGCTCTGCGCCATCTACTTCTCAATGTCAGGATTCTTTGCAACCTGCCCAGCATAATGAAACTCATAACTTGCAGAATTCTGAATCAAAAATCTACCCTGACAAATATTATCCAAAATTTCAAAACCAAAGACAAAATTTTTACAGACAGAACAACAGTGCTAAAAGCAGACATCAAGTAGTGTGTTTAATCTGTGGTAAACGTGGACATTATGTATCTTAGTGTTATCAATTTGAAAATTTTATGGATGCTAAAACTGAAAGGAATAGGGGGAATGGATTTCGTCAAAATTACAGAACTTTTGAACGCAATAGAGGGAAGGGTTTCAATTCTAGAAACAACAGGGGATGGAACTCATATAATCGGGATAACCACAGACCCCAATTTCAGCATTCGCAATACCAGAACCAACCTCAGAATAGTAATGATCATCAGAACAACTTCATTCGGGCGAAGCCAAATTGTAATGATATTGAGTCTGTTGGACTTGTCAGATATGGGAAGAATATGGGTCGCAGGGATAAATTTTGTCGTGATTGGGAAAACTCGTACTGTCAACCTGTTTTGCCTGTTTGTAGTAATCAGGTTCCACAACTTAGTGCTGATGCACAGCCCTTCTTCCCAGTTTCAACATTGAACTCATCAGTGTGTAACCAGACAAACATTCAGGGTTTTGGTTCTGTTCAGACTGCCCAATCAGCTCTACCCACTACGTCAAATCCTAATGTAAACAACTTTAGCACCCCCACTAAACCTAAATCACAGGGGAAAATTTGTAATTTCACAGCATTCGATTACTCAGACAGAAGGTTTAACTCCATCACCTAAAAAGAATATGTCCTCTAGGGAACATTATTTTATTGCTAATGCCCTGGGTAAACAAAATTCAAATTCATTATCCTTAGTATCGGTTCAAATGGGTAAAGCATTGACCTTATTTTTGTTGGATACGGGGTCTACCTTAAGTCTTTTGTCATTTGACTTCTTTAACCAAATTAAACCATTCATTAAATATAAGGTAATTGCAAGAAATGTCACAATTTCTACTCTAAACTCCTCAAAAAGATTTCATTCATGTGTAGAAATTACCTTTAAGATTGCTAACCTGTTTTTCAAACAAGTATTTTATGTTGTTGATCTTGCTGAAGACTCAGCCTTCCAAGGCATTCTTGGAATGGACTTCATAACTCAAAACAATGTTGCGGTTTTCCCGGCTACTAACTGCATTAAAATAAGAGACCAGTCAATTCCCATTTTAACTGACAATGACATTTCACCATTTTCTTCTCATAACAATGAAAACATTGATACACAAAACGGTGATTTTGCACTTAGGGAAAATGTTTCTTGATCACAAAATGTTGGTGTTCCTTTTACTGTGCATGATAGTCAAATAAATGTAACATTAGCCAGAATGGTTGTTTTGGAGCCTCAGGCATATGCATACTGCCTCGTTCATACTAACAATGATAGAATAGACTTTGGCAATTGTATGTTATATAATCCAAATTTCAAAAATGAACAAATTGCTGCAGATGACTCTATTATTGCTTTCAATAATTCTGATGTTAATGATTCTGATGATAAAAATGTTTCCAGTGACACATCATTTTACATTAAATGTAAAATGATGTGTCACTGGTCATGATGTGTCATTTGGACAGAAATCAAATCTGTCCAAAAGATTAATCTAAATAAAGGTATGAATGTGGGAACTTTGGCTCATATTGAGCACATTCAAGAAACTGAATCACGAATGGAAGAGGTTAACTTAATTACAGCTAGTGAGGAGATTTTAAAACTCCGTAAAGATGAATTTGATGTTAACAATTTTGACATGGCACATTTAAATGATTACCAGAGGCATAAGTTATCTGAGATTTTAAGTGAAAATTTTTCTTGTTTCTCATCCTCATTACGTGCCTTGGGTCACACTGACAAAGTCCCAGTAAAATTCAATTTCATGTATGACTATCCGGTTAGGACACCGCCCTTTCCAATTCCCCAAGCATTGATGAAAGAAGCCCGAGAACAAATTAGAGAATTACAAGAGGCAAAAATCATTGATAGACATATTTCCGAGTACGGAAGTCCTATGCTTTTAGTCAAGAAAAGGGGAGACGGCTCTAAGCCTCAGATATATAGACTTGCACTGGACTTGAGACTGGTGAATTCCCTCATTCGACATTCATCTAATCCCTTGCCCTAAATTCAAACTATCATTAACTCTGTAGCAAAGTAAAAATTTTTTTCGACACTAGACCTTCATTCAGCCTATCATCAGATGCATTTGCCTGAAGAGGTGCAAGATAGATTTTCTTTTGTAATACCTTTTGGTACCTATAAATATCATCGTTTGATGTTTGGCGTTCGGTCTGCAAGTTATTTATTTCAATGTCTCGTGGATGGGTTATTAGAAGAAACAAACATTGAGGGCGTCCTGGCTTACCAAGACGATTTTATTGTATGTAGCGAGTTTTGAAAGCATGTTTACTAAGCTTAACGCTCTGCTTTCCACCCTTTCAAAGCACAACCTAACTTTGTCCCCAAAGAAATGCAATTTCTTCCAGTCTACAATTACTAATTTGGGTTTTTCTATATCAGAGAACAAAATTAGGCCCACATTTCAGTCAACATTTGTAAAGTAACCGCTTTCCCCACCCCAAAAACAAAAAGGCAGTTAAAGAGATTCATCGGCCTTTGTTCATACTATCGCTCCCTCATTCCTAAATTTGCTGAACGCATCCAACCACTAAATTTGCTAACAACCCCTAAAGCCACCTTTAAGTGGACTCAACTTCAGGGAATTGCTTTTCAACAACTTCAGCAGATTTTTTTAAAGAAATCTTTTATTTGTCAACCTGATTGGAACTCTAATTTTTATTTAAATACAGACGGCTCACAATTTGGAATTTCAGGCGTGTTGCTTCAAAAAAAATCCAATGGGGCATTTGTTCCCGTAACATATTTTTCAAAACTCTTATCACCAAGTGAAACTAGGTATCCTGGCATTAAAGTTTAATTAATGGCCTTGGTAAGTTCAATTCATGCATTCAAGTCATACTTGTACAGTAGACATTTTTACATAATCAGTGATAGTAAACCACTTGATCATTATGGGAAAACTTCCTCGCTTGCTTCCCTAACAACTCGTTGGCTCTTGAGTCTGAGCGAGTATTCCTTTTCTTTCATGCACATCCCTGGCAAGGAAAATTTATTGGCGGACTATCTTAGTAGAACACCTTGCATTCAATCTGACCTAATATCTGGTCCCAACATCATAAATGACCAGGGCATACTTCCGGTGGTTGATTTGATCCCCTGTGAAGTACAGGTTTTTCCAGAGGTAGTATATGTGCCAACTCCTGAAGCACAGGTCTAGATGAAACTGCTCCACCTGTGCTGACGAATAATTTCATATGTACAACAAATCATGATTTTGATATAAACAGCGAAATGAACTCTGTTTTGGCAACTGTACATAATGTAACCGATGACCCTATTTTGACAATTTCCGAAGATGTTTTTCTGAAAGAGCAGTTATCTGACACAAAATTATCTTACATCTACAATGCTATACTAAACAAATCAACAAAAAAAAAACTGTGAAACTATTGTATCCACCCTGAAAGTAAATTACTGTTATACACTAAAGAAAGTGTTGAAAATCCTGATGGTGCCAAATTTAAATGTGTTGTCGCAGATTCTTTGAAGGTAAAAGTGCTAAAAATAGCGCACATTACCCATTTCGGAATGGAAAAAACGTACCAAATTGTGTCTGACAAATTTTTCTGGAAATATATGTATGTTGATGTTATTAATTTTTCTGCAAAATGTACAAAATGCCTACAAATAAAGCCACACAACCGTGTTCCCGCCCCATGGCAGGAAAATTTTTCCCCAAAATCCCCTGGTGAACTCATTTCGATGGACATTTTGGGACCTTTTCAGAATGGTAAATATGTTTTGACAGTTATCGATACATTTTCCCGTCATCTAGAACTGTTTATTTTGGGGGATTTAAATGCAACATCAACAGTAAAAAAATTGTTTCAGTACATAACCACCTTTGGTCGACCTCAGCTTATCTTAACCGACCTTGGTTCTCAATTGACTAGTGAGGTTTTTGATACTTTTAACAAATTATTTAGAATTTCTCTTCGTCATACCTCCTCTGGCAATCCAAAAAGTAACAGTTTGTCTGAGAGAGTGCATAAAAAATTCTGTTTAAGCATAAAAAAAATTTAAGCATAAAAAATTCTGTTAAAGCATTACTAAAACAGGGGTTGCAGTTTGAATATGCCCTATCTGTTCACAAAGCATTATACAATGCCTCCATTCATTCTACTACTGAATATCCTCGTAATTTGGTTCACTTTGGCCGCAACTTATCCCTTTTAACTGACACCCTAAATATTGATATTGAGTATTCCTTGGATAAGGCCTTTGAACTTCATAAACTTTTGGAACATATAAAAACTCTATCACAAAGAAAAGAAACCAGAATGAAAAACAGGCTCATAAAGCCAAGCTAAGAAAATATAAAATTGGTAACCAAGTTTACTTAAAATCTAAAAATTTGCATCGTCCTTCCTACGCTGGACCCTTTCAGGTCATGAAAATAATTTCTCCTGTTGTGGCTGTTATACAGGAGCCTCACTGCCCACAGTTAAAATCACTCACCGTCCACATTGACCGTCTTCTGCTGATACCCCCAAGGGCTCAGCATTTATGTGACTCTTCAAATGATCTTGTTACTAATGCTTCTCCTCCCATAGACACAAGATATAATCTTCGCCAGCGTAGGACGACACATCCAGGACAGGTGCAGGTGTCCGATGAACCTGAGAGGATTCTGACAGAGGATCCACTCCTTTACTGAGAACCTGATCCAGGTGCTTGGACCCTCCTTTGGAGAGCGCCTGTGGAATTCCGCTGTCGTCTCTTGATGAGTGATGAAGGTGGTGAGCTATCTGTTTTTTTTCTAAAGGGGATTTCTTCAATTGGACTGAACCTAATGAATGCACTTGTCTACATTGAACAACGACAACTAAACAAGTGACGCCACAAAAGAAAAAAAATCATATTGTGAAACAATTTAAAGTGCCTGGCAAAAATTGACTTTAATCAAGGGAAAGACAAGTGATGTATATTCTGATATATATATATTTCCGAATTTTATGTGTTAATTTTCTAAAGTTCTGTCTGATATCATCGTATGATCTCAAACCTTCTGGTTTTTGCTCGAAATTGGGTCATTTTTTAAACATGTGTTCGTAATCAGCGTAGCTGTAGACGGGTGTACACCTCACGCTTTAACAAGAGCTTAATTTTTCTTCTTTATATATTTGTCCATGTGGAAATACTATGGGTTTTTTTTTGTGTTTGTCCAATGTCAGTTATATGTCTCCTTAGCCCTAAGTTTTTCCCTTCTTGTCTCAAAATATGGCAATGTAATCAAAATGTCCACATTTCTATTTCGGCCCTTGTTTCAAAATTTTATCTTCATATAAGACTATGTGTGCTTGTTTACAACTGGCCACTGTAAATGGGTTCACTGGTCTCCTTTTTTCTTTCGCAGACTTTTTTTTCTTTGATCAAAAATAAATAAATAAAAGGACATTTTAATAATTTTCTTTTTTGATGTTTAAATTTCTGCAATACTTCGGGATTTGGATCACATACACTGACTTTTTTTGATTTTCATGATTTTGAACAAAAAAAAATTATTTTCTCATTTTTTTTTCTGCTCCCCTTCTAGTTTCCCTGAGTGCAATAACATTGGCATCTTTGCCCACACACGTTATGTTTAGTCACCAGAGTTTTTCTTTTCTGTGTATTTTGTCCTTTCCACAAAATGAATTTTTTTCCCTCAAAGTGGTCACTGCGCGATGCATCCATGCGTTCATTTATATACCCGGGTATTTCTATGTTTATGTGTTGATTTACATCTATATCTATTGTTTTTTCTTTTGAAGATAAACTTGTTTTTAAGAGTAACATATCACAAATGAATTACATAATATATATCATGTTGTATCGGAGGTAAAATTCCTTTTTAAAAACACAGCAGTTCTGGTGTTCACTGATTGTAATAATTTTGAATGTATAGAAAAAATGATGTGTTTTCACTGTTTTTATGAATTGACAACTAAACATTCCATTGTGAAATCATCATACTTAAGATGAATACTTACGTCATACAATTTGCCTGGATTGTAAATGTGCACAATACTGCTTGAGATGTGAATTTCCTTTAGCTCTTAATGTGCAGAAATGAAATTAGTAAGAAAAGAATTTGTTTAGATGATTTAGAAAGAGGGGTTAACAAACGTTCTTTACATTTTTGGAGATTGTCTGCATTTTTCGCAAAGTTAAATTTCTCCCCATGTAACTGTGGTAAAAAAATGCATGTCCTGGTGACAGACTACATGATCTGAGAGAAACGGAGATTTTTTTTTCCTCAATGTCACCCTTAGGAAATATTTGTGGTATTTGAATAAACACTACTGTTGTAATAAACAAAAAAAAAATGTTTTTTTTTTTCTAAGAATGGGTGAAAATTGAAATGAACATTTTTTTTTTCAAAGAAAAAAAAAAGCTCTTTTTGTTTGATAGTTCTTGAGGATCTACCTCCTGCAGACATTGGGCACATTCCGCTATATACTATGGTTTTGTCTCAAACCCACTCACTGGTTGAGTTTAATTCTAGTGAATGAAATGAATTTAGTGATTATACAAAATTTTGTGTTCAGATACATATGTATTGAAGAGTATTAATGAGTTATGAATTCTTTTTTGACATTTTAAAAAATAGCTAGTAATAAATGATGTGCATTGTCATTTGGGTACTGCTTAAAAAAAATGTGTTTTGACATTTAAAATATGATTGTAAGATATATGTGTATGCACATGTGGTTTTGTGCAGCTGGTCAAATTTTTCTTGTTATTTAAAAATTTGCTACTTTGAGAAAATTTAGGGTAAATTTTGTTTCCGATTTTTTTTTTTTTAAATTTTTGGACTTCTTGTTATGGTTTAACTGTCCGCCTTTTCTCATGCCAACTCCTCCTTCGCTTGGTCATGTTTATACTCACCTCATTCAATAACATCATGATGCCTGTGTTCTGTTGTCTTCCCACTGGTGCACATGTAATTTTTTTTGGTGTTTTCCTGTCTGCTGAGGGGAATGTGATAGAGTTTCTAACACAGTGTGCATTTTCCCTGCGTCTTCTCTTTCTTTAACAATTTATGAAGATGACAGACCTTTCACCAGCAGTTCTTCACTCATAGTGCTGTTCTCTGTGGCGAATGAGGTCACGTGAGACGTTGCACCAATCAGAGACATTCGAAATTGGTTCTCAGGCTTGGCATCAAGTGATGGGGTATTTTGTTTGGTTACTGGCTTGTCACGCTGTAATTAGGAATTTCAGTTAGGGAGAATTAAATACTAATTTGAAATTGAGAATTTGAATTGAGACAGGTGACAAGCCAGGTGAAGGTAATGATGGCAGAGAAGAGTTTGGAGACACAAGAAAAAAGGGAGGAATGGCTGCGGGGAAGAGGTTGGTTGGTTTACTTATTTTTAATGGCGCAAGAGCCCTTGAGGGCTATACTGCGCCAAACGATTTTTTAGTTTAAAAATTATACATAAACAAAAAATCAGGATATGATGAAAGTAAAAATGTTTTGGAGAGAAAGGTATAAACAACAGTAGTTTAAAACAAGTAATAAAAACCTGTAAACATTAAAAACTTTTGAAAGGGTTTGAAACAATAGGTTGTCAAAGAACCTTCAATAACAAGAAAAACGGATAAAATTACATTTTGACGACACAACCACTAAATTAAAAGGGAGAAGCCAATCTCCCGGAGGAAGGAGTATATATTGGGATGAGGTGGGTCCCCCAGCAATCTTTCAGAGATGGATTAAAATTATTAAAATATTTAAAACGTATTTGGTTAAAATTTGGGCAGTTGCATAAGATATGCAACACTGCCTGGTTGACGTTACATCTAATACAAGTTGGAGCTGCTTCACGGCATAAGAGGTATTTATGGGTGAACCTCGTATGACTGATGCGTAGACGAGTTAACAAAACTTGTTCTCTCCTGGTAAGTTGTAATGATTTGAAACCTTAAGTCGACGACTGGATCGAATGCAGTTTATTTTGTGTTTCGAGATTCCAGGTCCGTTGCCAATGCTTGTTAAGACTTTCAGATATTGCGTTTTTAATGTCAACTAAAGCAACACTCATAAACTAGGATATTTGCGTCTTTGGCAGCTGAATCAGCGGCTTCATTGCCGGCAATGAAGCCGGGTGACCAGGGATCCAGCAAAAGAGTACATAAAAATTATTTTGTATAAGACTTTTGTATAAATGATAAACTGAATGACTATGGGGTGGCTGTTATTGTTGCAGTGGGTGATTGATACCACTGAACTCTTTGAGTCAGTGCATATCATCCACTTTTTGTGAGCGGATTGGGCTATTGATTGTAGAGACATCAATATGGCTTTTATTTCTGCTGTAAAAACAGAGCAAGATGGGTGTGATTGTTCAACGGTAACTTGACCATTTATTATTGCAGCAAAGCCGACGTGATCGTTTGCTTTTGATCCGTCAGTGAAAATGTCATGATAATCAGAATATTTGCATTTTGTATCATAAAATATTTGTTGGTAGACTGTATTGGAGGTAGTCTCTTTAGAGAATTTAGCGAGGTCATTGATGGTAGATGGAACTACTTCACACCATGGTTCAATCAGTTTTATTGTATTGAGAGTATTAAAATCTGACAGTTGCAAATCTGAAAGCACCCGGCGCATTCGCATCCCGAATGTTGGGGTTGCAGAAGGACGATGAAGAAATAAGATAACATTAGATGGATTAAAAATATGAAGGTGTAAAGGGTGATCAGAATAAGGTTTTGTTTTGAAGTAGAAGTTCAATGAAAGTTTGAGGCGTCTATTGTTTAAAGATTGTTCATGAGCAAGAATATGAAGAATGTTGATAGGTGAGGTTCGGAAAGATCCTGTGCAGATGCGCAGTGCATGATTGTGGATTGGATCTAGAACTTTCAGATAGCTTTTTGCCGTGGAACCATAAATTTGGCATCCATAATCAAGTTTTGAGCGTATTAGAGCCCTGTAGATTCTTAAGAGACTCTGTATCAGCGCCCCAGGAAAAGTTCGATAAGACGTTGAGGATATTTAATTTTAGTAAACATTTCTTTTTTAACTCTTGTATATGCGGTATAATTTTGAGTTTGTTATCAAGTGTAAGACGGAGGAATTTTCCTAGATCTTTTACAGCTATTGGTTGATTTTTAAGGAGAAGTGCTGGATTAGGATGAAGACCTCTTTTACGGCAGAAGTGGATGCAGAAAGTTTTTTGAACAGAGAAAGTAAAGCCGTTTTCCGCCCATTGTGTTACTTTATTTATAGCGATTTGAAATTGTCTTTCAATGATACTCATGTTCGATGAAGAGAAAGAAATTTGAAAATCATCAACGAACATGGTACCTTTGACAGCGGAAGGTAGTTGTGCGATTAAGCTGTTGATTGCAATTACAAAAAGAGTTACGCTTAGTACGCTTCCCTGGGGAACTCCTTCTTGAATAAATGCATCTGAAAGAACAGACTTGACACGTACGCGAAAATTTCGGTCTCTTAGAAAATTAAAGAGAAAGAGAGGTAGATTACCTCGTAACCCATACTCGTGCAGGGTTTTGAGGATCCCATATCTCCAGGTACGGTCATATGCTTTTTCAATGTCAAAAAATACGCTCACAAGATGTTTTCGTTTGAGAATTGCTTCTCTTATTGATGTTTCGAGAAGCAATAGGTTGTCTATTGTGCATCTACCACGCCTGAATCCACTTTGATATGGAGAAAGCAGATGGTGCGACTCCAGAATGTATATGAGCCTGGAGTTGACTATCCGTTCCATTATATTACATAGGCAGCTAGTGAGAGCTATAGTTCTCAGGTTTTTCAGATGGTTTATTGGGCTTAAGGATAGGAATTACTATTGCTTGACTCCAGGATTTCGGGAATCTGTGTTCCAAATATATTCTATTGAAAAGATGCAGAAAATTTTCTAAAGAAGACCTGCTTAGATGTTTTAACATACTATTGTGAATTTCATCTGGACCTGGTGATGTGTTTTTTGATTTTTGTAAAGCAGCATTCAGTTCATGAAGGGTGAATTTTGTGTTGTATTGATTAAAAATGTTTGAATTTAAATCTAGAACCTTTTGTTCTTTGCGTGATTTGATGGTTAAAAATTTTGAGCAATAGTTATTTGCACTGGAGACTTGTGCCAAATAAGTCCCCATGCAGTCAGCCACCTCTTTGTGATCGGATAAAATACGAACATTATTCTCCAGAATGGGAGCACAAGGGTACTGTAATTTCCAACATTTTTTTTAATTTTACCCCAAACGGTCTTTGATGGGGTGGACGTCGTGATTATGCTGATATAGGTCTGCCACGAGTCTCGCTGGCTCTTCCGTCGAATCCTTAGAGCTTCAGCACGAGCTCGTTTAAGTGCCACGAGATTTTGTGTGGTTGGATAACGACGAAACGTGTTCCATGCCTTTTTTTGTTTCTAATGAGCCTCCTGACAATCAAGGTTCCACCAAGGCTTAGGAAACTTGATGATGTCTTTAGTGGCTTTTGGCATGGCAGCGTCAGCTGCGTTAAAGATAATGTCGGTTACTCGCTTTACCGCTACATCGATATCAATATCCGTCACGTCTTCTGATTTAATTTCTACCAACTGGGTAAATGCTGCCCAATCAGCTCGATCAATGCGAAGTCGAGCTTGCTGATGCTGCTGATGGCCCCAGCGTCCAGTAGAGGTTATCCTGATCGGAAAGTAGCCACTGGAGTAGAGACCACCCTCCACCTGAAAATCTCAATGTGGCAGAAAAGAAAGTGAGCATATTACGAGATAGATGGCATAGTAAGATTGGGTAGGTAGATGAAAATAAGTGTTTTCACCGTTATTAAGGATGCAAAGATCATTTTCTTCAATAAAATTTTCTATTGTTAATCCTCTACTGTTGGAATCTGGACTCCCCCAGAGAGGATTATGGCCATTGAATTCCCCCAAGATCACAAATGGGGGAGGAAGTCAACCAGTGTCTGCAACTCCACGCTTCTCAAGTCATAGGAAGGTGGGATATATAGAGAACAAACTGAAAAGCGAGTGAAGGTGAACGCGCGCAGCTATTGCTTGCAGGGATGTGTTGATATTGAGCTGGCTAGATGCATAATCATTATTGATTAGCAATGCAACTCTTCCGCAACGACGGTCTCCTGACAAGCAGTCCTTGCGGTATATGTCAAAACCTTTCAACCTCGATTTATCAGCAGGGGACAGAAATGTTTCTTGCAGACAGAATACGGCCGGTTGGTGATATTCAGCAAGATCCTTGATGTCCGTGACATTATGCGAGTAACTCTGACGATTCCAAGAAAGAATGCTCAGGGCCATGAAGAGAAAAGGAAGGAGAAACGGCCAGAAGAAGAAAAAGCAGGTCAAGAAGGAGAATGGTCCGTCCACCCTACATAGTCGGATGGCGGAAGGTCTTCAAACTCGACATCCTCGTCCTCCTCTTGGAGAGGGGTTTGTTTAAGTTTTTCAATTTGGGACTTGGTTAATTTTACTTTCTTGCTAGAAAGTAAAAAATCCTCTTTTTTAAAATTATAAAATTTTGGGGGCCTCTGTTTAGAGACGACCCCAATTTTTGCTCGCGTTTGAATAATTTTCTTTTTTTCCAAAGTTTTGTTTTGTTTTTGATCAGTTGGTTTTTGTGAAATTATTGTAGATGGGTAACTTGTACTCGGGATTTGTGTATTTAATATTTTAGTTTCGTTACTATTTTTTTGTGGAGGCTTAGGGGTATTGAGTTGTTTATTTCTTGATTTAGGGGAGTTAGTTGATTTAGTGCTGGTAATTGTATTAATAATTTGAGGATCTGTTTGTGTGCTAGTAGAATTGAATACTTTTCTTACTGCTGCAGCATATGAAAGTCCGGCTGAAGGCTTACGAGACTGAACAATTTTTCTGGCATCTGGATATGATATGTTCTGAGTGGTTTTGATTACTTGTATTTCCTTTTCGGAGAGCCAGTTTGGACATTTTCTAGAGTAGGACGGGTGATCTCCTTTGCAGTTGACACATTTATATTCCTTTTTGCATTCATTGCTGTCGTGGCCGGGCTCAGCGCACCTGGCACAAGTTTCTGCACCACGGCATGACAGTCTGGAATGCCCAAAGCGCTGGCACTTAAAGCACCGTAGCGGGTTAGGAATATATGGTCTAACAGGGCAGGAGAGATAACCAGCTTTGACACGTGAAGGGAGGATAGGCGTACTAAAAGTCAGAATGATATGTTTAGTATTCTGCATTTCGCCATTGCGTTTAATAGTGATCCTCTTCACTCCACTTACGTGTTGGTCTTTCATTTCTTCTAGAATTTCCTTCTCTGATGTAAATAGAAGATCTGGCTCTGAAATAACTCCCCGAGAAAAGTTTAGAGTTGAGTGAGCTGTAACTGTACATAGATATGAGCCTAGTTGTTTAATAGCTAGAATAGGTTGAACTTGTTTAGGATTTTTGATTTCAACTAATAGTTCGCCAGTGCGTAGCTTTTTTACTGATTGGAACTCGCCGATAAGATTTATTAATGCCTTGTTAATTAAGAATGGGGATACAGCAGTGAATGTTAGGTTTTCATTTCTTTTGATTATAAAAAATTTAGCAGAGCTGAACGAGTCTTTCTGACGCTCCCCACAAGGGGGAGAAGTGTTCTTTGAGTTTTCATCCATAAACGAACCAGAGAACTAGGGGGAAAAGATGGGGTCTAGCCCCTGTGTAGCCCCCCACACAGAGGTAAGGCTGCGTACGACAGGGTTCGCCTGCTATCCCTGAAGTCTCCCGTTTGAGGCACCGACTACCCCCGGTACCACGCAGCCATCGGCACGGTTGACACGCCTTGGCTTAGGGGTTTTCGTCCGCATTTGGTAAGTGTGATGAGGGAAGGAAGGGAGAAAAATCCCCTCCCGCCGATATTCTGTTTGAGCAACTGGGGGTTCACGACTCCTCCCAAGAGCTCGCCCCGAACTCACCACACCGCAAGCCCCCCCACCACGACAAGGTAAACGGAAACGGGGGGGACTACCCCCGGTACCACGCAGCCATGGGCACGGTAGAGACACCTTGGCTTAGGGGTTTTTGTCCGAAATTGGTAAGTGTGATGAGGGAAGGAAGGAGACAAAAGTCCCTTCCCGCCGATATTCTGTTTGAGCAACTGGGGATTCACGACTCCTCCCAAGAGTTCTTCCCGAACTCACCACACCGCAAGCCCCCCCACCACGACAAGGTAAACGGACACGGGGGGGGGGGGCGAGCTGTGAGGACAGCCGAAAATTCAGCCCCGGCACAGATTGCCTCGCCTACGTTCATTGGAAGACCGTGGACCCATCAGGCACCTTCCTCACGAGTTTTTAACGCCTGATTAAATTTCCGTTGAATCACGGAAGACTGGAAGACGTCGCGATCCATCCTGCTGCCAAAATCTGGAGACCTATCGGACGTCAGGAACTGGAGGCTAATTGCCCTTTGCTGCACGGAGTACAAGCTCCTGATAAAGTGCATCGCAAGAAGGCTCTCTGACAGGCGTGAAAGACATCAGGTTCTCTCCCCTGCCCGGAAGGGATTCACCCCCATGACGGGATTATTGAACATAACTTTGTGCTCCAGATTAGGATCGAACGCGCCAGGAGACTTCAAGAGGAGGTGTGCATCGCCTGGATCGACGTCACAAATGCTTTCGGTTCTCTTTCCTATTCAGCCATTTTCTCTGCTCTGGAATCGGCAGGAGCAAGCTGGATCACCCGGGCATTGGTTCAGGATATGTACGCCAACTCGTTCACCAGCTTCATCTCTGGGGCAGAACTGACCAACCCAGTCCAGATACAGGCCGGCGTGAAGCAAGGGTGCCCTCTGAGTGGAGCGCTTTTCAACCTTGAATTGGATCCAGCCCTCCGTATGAGACAGGGTGACGGGACAGCCCACAACATCCACGTATTCGCAGACGACGTGGTTCTGATGGGGTCCTCGGTCGATAAACTACAGGTCCGCCTTGACGAAATACGAGCGGATGTGGGAAAGATTGACCTCGTCATCAACATCAGCAAGTACGCGACCCTCCACGTCTCAGGGAAGACACCTGTTGGCATGAGGAACTCCACGTTCACCATTGACGGCTGCCAAGTCAACTCCCTTCAAGAGGGAGACGCAGGCAAGTTTCTCGGAAAACCAGTGGGATTCAACATCTTCGCATTGTAAAGCGAGCTGAATGATGTCCTGGAAGCGGGCGAGAAAATCCTATCCGCCAAGCTCGACCTATGGCAACGCCTCGACGCGCTGAAGGCTTTCTTCATGCCCTCCCTTCAATTCTTCATGCATATAGCACAATTTAGAAAGGCGGACTGGAAGAAGGTTGACGTTTTCATCAGGCCGTTGGTCAAGAGCACACTGTATCTACCGGAAAACGCCACTAACGACTACTTGTAGTCATTGGTGGCTAATTGGCAGCCGGGCTGCGGGTTGCTGCGTGATCCCCCTCACGGCGGAAGATTCAGACATATTCCTGGTGGACACTGCTTTTAAGTTACTGACTTCAAGGGACCCGGGCACTGTCGAGCTGGAAATGAGCCACATGCACACCGTCTGCCGTCATCTCCAGAGGGAACCGTCGGACGCGGATATTAGCAGCTTCTTCTCCGGCAGCATGAAGGGCGACTTCGCAAGGTCATCCAACGAAATATCCTACACCTGAACACTGGCAAGGAAAGCGTCTACGCGGCTGGGATTGGTCTGGGAAGGCTTTCAGAACTTTGTCTCTCTCCAGATGGGGGCGACAACCCTTGCTCATCAGTCACGTCACAAAGTATTCCACACCATGAGAAAACTCCTCCGGAAGGCAAGGACCGAGTCGTTGGTTGAGTTGGTTTTTATGGCGCAAGAGCCCTTGAGGGCTATACTGCGCCAAACGATATTTTATTATATGCTATTTATTTTTTTATTAAAGAATATAGTAAATAGAAGCATATTTTGAAGGAGAAAGCATAAAACTTCAAGTGTCAATATTAAAAAAGTGCAGCCGATAAAAACATTTAAACAATTTAAAGATAAAGACCAAATGGACGAAAAAATGTCTTGAGAAACAAAGGAAGGACGAAATCACATAACGACCAGACAAACACTAAATTAAAAAGGAGAATCCAATCTCCTGGAGGAAGGAGTACAAATTTCGATGGGGTGGCTCTCCCAGCAACTCCTTCAAAGATGGGTTAAAATTATTAAAATATTTATAACGAATTAGATTAAAATTTGGGCAGTTGCATAAAATGTGCAACACTGTCTGATTTACATCACATGTAATGCATGTTGGAGCTGGTTCATGACATAAGAGATATTTGTGGGTGAATCTGGTATGTCCAATGCGAAGTCGAGCTAATAAGACTTGTTCTCTCCTGGTGATATTTAATGATCCGAAACCTCTAGTGGAGGGCTGGATCGAATGCAGTTTATTTTGGATTTCTGAATTCCAAGTCCCCTGCCAATACGTGTTGAGGCTTACAACAATGGCGTTTTTAATATCATTGAAAGGGACACTATTATCAACCAGGATACTTGCAGCTCTGGCAGCTGAATCGGCTGCTTCATTGCCTGCAATACCCACATGACCAGGGATCCAACAAAAAAGAACACGAAAATTATTTTGCATAAGGTTCTTGTATAAAAGATATGACTGGATGACTATAGGATGGCTATTATTATCGCAATGAGTGATGGCTTCCACTGAACTCTTTGAGTCAGTGAATATCACCCACTTTCTATGAACAGATTGGGCTATTGATTCTAGAGATGAAAATATTGCTTTTATTTCTGCAGTAAATACCGAGCAAGATGTGTTTAATTTTCTGCCGTAACTTGATCATTAATTATTGTGGAAAAGCCGACGTGTTCGTTTGCTTTTGATCCGTCAGTGAAAATGTGTTTATATCCAGAATATTTGCTTTTGATCTCATGAAAGACTTGTTGATAAACTGTATTAGATGTAGTTTGTTTTGGGAATTTTGAGAAATCATTGATTATAGAAGGTATGACTTCGCACCATGGTTCAATTAGTTTTATTGTGTTAACAGTTTTGAAATCTGATAGCTGCAGGTCTGAGAGTACCAGACGCATTCGGATCCCAAATGTTGGGGTCATCGAAGGCCGGTGTAGAAATAAAGCAACATTAGATGGATTAAAAATGTGGAGATGTAGTGGGTGATTGGTGCAGGGTTTTGTTTTGAAGTAAAAATTTAAAGAAAGTTTGAGGCGTCTATTGTTTAGAGATTGTTCGTGTGCAAGGATATAAAGACTGTTGATAGGCGAAGTTCGAAATGCTCCTGTGCAGATGCGCAGTGCCTGATTATGTATTGGATCCAGACTTTTCAGATAGGTTTTTGCAGCAGAGCCATAAATTTGACATCCATAATCAAGTTTTGAGCGTATCAGAGCCCTGTAAATTCTTAACAGAGACTCTGTATCAGCACCCCAAGAAGTGTTCGCTAAGACTTTAAGGATATTTAATTTTAATGAACATTTCTTTTTTAAATCTTGTATATGCGGTATAAATTTTAGTTTATTATCAAATGTGAGACCAAGGAATTTTCCTTGATCTTTTACAGCTATTGTTTGATTATTGAGGAGAAGATTTGGATCAGGGTGAAGTCCTCTTTTACGGCAGAAGTGGATACAGAATGTTTTTTGAGCAGAGAAAGTGAAGCCATTTTCTTCCGCCCATTGGGTTACTTTATTGATTGCAATTTGAAGTTGTCTTTCAATGATATTCATGTTTGTTGATGAGAAAGAAATTTGAAAATCATCCACAAATATGGTACCTTTTACAGCGGGAGGCAATTGGTCAATTAAGCTATTGATTGCTATAATGAATAGAGTTACGCTTAGTACACTTCCCTGGGGTACTCCTTCTTCTTGAATGAAGGTATCCGATAGAACAGACTTGACGCGTACACGAAAAGAACGATGTTTCAGAAAATTGGAGAGAAAGATGGGTAAATTACCTCGCAACCCATACTCATGAAGGGTTTTGAGGATCCCATACCTCCAGGTACGGTCGTATGCTTTTTCAATATCGAAAAATACGCTGACAAGATGTTTTCGTTTGAGAAATGCTTCTCTTACTGATGTTTCGAGAAGCATTAGATTGTCTATTGTGCATCTGCCACGCCTAAACCCACTTTGATATGAGGATATGAGATGGTGTGACTCCAGAATGTGCATCAGTCTGGCGTTTACCATCCGTTCCATGACTTTACATAGGCAACTAGTGAGAGCTATAGGTCTATAGCTCTCAGGTTTATCAGATTGTTTATTTGGTTTAAGGATAGGGATAACTATTGCTTCACTCCAGGATTTTGGGAATCTATGTTCAGAATAAATTCTGTTAAAAAGCTGCAGAATATTTTCTAATGAAGACCTGCTTAGATTTTTTAACATGCTATTTTGAATTTGATCTGGACCTGGTGATGTGTTTTTTGATTTTTTTAAGGCAGTATTTAGTTCATGAAGGGTGAATTTTGTGTTGTATTGGTTAAAAATGTTTGAATTAAAATCTAGAACTTTTTGTTCTTTGCGTGATTTGATGGTTAAAAATTTTGAGCAATAGTTATTTGCACTGGAGACTTCTGTCAAATAAGTCCCCATGCAGTCAGCCACCTCTTTGTAATCGGATAAAATACGACCATTATTCTCCAGAATGGGTGCACAAGATGTATTGTAGTTGCCAACGATTTTTTTTATTTTACCCCATACAGTCTTGGATGGGGTGGACGTCGTGATTGTGCTGACGTAGGCCTGCCACGAGTCCCGCTGGCTCTTCCGTCGAATCCTTCGAGCTTCAGCACGAGCTCGTTTAAGTGCCACGAGATTTTGTGTGGTTGGATAACGACGAAACGTGTTCCATGCCTTTTTTTGTTTCTTATGAGCCTCCTGACAATCAAGGTTCCACCAAGGCTTAGGATACTTGATCCTGCCTTTAGTGGTTTTTGGTATAGCAGCGTCAGCTGCGTTTAAGATGATGTCGGTTACTCGCTTTACCGCTACATCGATATCAATATCAGTCACGTCTTCTGATTTAATTTCTGCCAACTGGGTAAATGCTGCCCAATCAGCTCGATCAATGCGAAGTCGAGCTTGCTGATGCTGCTGATGGCCGCAGCGTCCAGTAGAGGTTATCCTGATTGGAAAGTGGCCACTGGAGTAGAGTCCACCCTCCACCTGAAAATCCCAACGTGGCAGAAAAGAAGGTGAGCATATTACGAGATCGATGGCATGGTAAGATTGGGTAGAAAGATGAAAATAAGTATTTTCACCGTTATTAAGGATGCAGAGATCATTGTCTTCAATAAAATTTTCTATTGTTAAACCTCTACTGTTGAAGTCTGGACTCCCCCAGAGAGGATTATGGCCATTGAAATCCCCCAAGATGACAAATGGAGGAGGAAGTTGATCAACCAGTGTCTGCAACTCCACGCTTCTTAAGTCATAGGAAGGTGGGATATATACAGAACAAACTGTGAACAGCGAGTGAAGGTGAACGCGCGCAGCTACTGCTTGCAGGGATGTGTTGATATTGAGCTGGCTAGATGCATAATCATTGTTGATTAGCAATGCCACTCCTCCACAACGACGGTCTCCTGACAAGCAGTCCTTGCGGTACATGTCAAAACCTTTCAACCTCGGTCTATCAGCAGGGGACAGAAATGTTTCTTGCAGACAAAATATGGCCGGTTGGTAATATTCGACAAGATCCTTGATGTCCATGACATTACGCGAGTAACTCTGACAATTCCAAGAAAGAATGCTCAGGGCCATAGAGAAAAGAGGAAGGAGAAACGGCCGAAAGAAGAGGGGGCAGCTCATGAAGGAGGATGGTCCGTCCATCCTTCATCGTCGGATGGCGGAAGGTCTTCGAATTCGACATCCTCGTCCTCCTCTTGGGGAGAAGGTTGTTGAAGTTTTTCAATTTGGGACTTTGTTAATTTTACTTTCTTGCTAGAAAGTAAAAAGTCCTCTTTTTTAAAATTATAAAATTTTGGGGGTCTCTGTTTAGAGACTACCCCAATTTTTGCGCGCGTTTGAATAATTTTCTTTTTTTCCACAGTTTTGTTTTGTTTTTTATCAGTTGGTTTTTTTAAAATTATTGTAGATGGGTAACTTGAACTCGGGATTTGTGTACTTAATATTTTAGTTTCGTTACTATTTTTTTGTGGAGGCTTAGGGGTATTGAGTTGTTTATTTTTTGATTTAGGAGAGTTAGTTGATTTAGTGCTGGTTATTGTATTAATAATTTGAGGATCTGTTTGTGTGCTGGTAGAATTGAATACTTTTCTAACTGCTGCAGCATATGAAAGTCCGGCTGAAGGCGTACGAGACTGAACAATTTTTCTGGCATCTGGATATGATATGTTCTGAGTGGTTTTGATTACTTGTATTTCCTTTTCGGAGAGCCAGTTTGGACATTTTCTAGAGTAGGACGGGTGATCTCCTTTGCAGTTGACACATTTATATTCCTTTTTGCATTCATTGCTGTCGTGGCCGGGCTCAGCGCACCTGGCACAAGTTTCTGCACTACGGCATGACAGTCTGGAATGCCCAAAGCGCTGGCACTTAAAGCACCGTAGCGGGTTAGGAATATATGGTCTAACAGGGCAGGAGAGATAACCAGCTTTGACACGTGAAGGGAGGATAGGCGTACTAAAAGTCAGAATAATATGTTTAGTATTCTGCATTTCGCCATTGCGTTTAATAGTGATCCTCTTCACTCCACTTACGTGTTGGTCTTTCATTTCTTCTAGAATTTCCTTCTCTGATGAAAATAGAAGGTCTGGCTCCGAAATAACTCCCCGAGAAAAGTTAACAGTTGAGTGAGCTGTAACTGTACATAGATATGAGCCTAGTTGTTTGATAGCTAGAATAGGTTGAACTTGTTTAGGATGTTTGATTTCAACTAATAGTTCGCCAGTGCGTAGCTTTTTTACTGATTGGAACTCGCCGATAAGATTTATCAATGCCTTGTTAATTAAGAATGGGGATACAGCGGTAAATGTTAGATTTTCGTTCCTTTTGATAATAAAGAATTTTGCAGATGTAAGCGATTCAGTCTGACGCTCCCCACAAGGGGGAGAAGTGTTCTTTGTGTTTATATCCATAAAAAAACCAGAGAACTAGGGGGAAAAGTGGGGTCTAGCCCCTGTGTAGCCCCCCTACACAGAGGTAAGGCTGCGTACGACAGGGTTCGCCTGCTATCCCTGAAGCCTCCCGTTTGAGGCACCGACTACCCCCGGTACCACGCAGCCATAGGCACGGTTGACACACCTTGGCTTAGGGGTTTTCGTCCGCATTTGGTAAGTGTGATGAGGGAAGGAAGGGAAAAAAATCCCCTCCCGCCGATATTCTGTTTGAGCAACTGGGGGTTCACTACTCCTCCCAAGAGCTCGCCCCGAACTCACCACACCGCAAGCCCCCCCACCACGACAAGGTAAACGGACACGGGGGGGGCAAGGACCGAGTCATTACTGGCCAAAAGGAACCAGGGAAAGACAATGGAGTGCGTAGGAGCCAACCGCAGCATTTCAGACTTCCTCTTCTCGGGAGAATTCACCGCGTTTGCCCACTGGCGCTTCGTGCACCGTGCAAGACTGAACCTGTTGCCTCTGAATGGTGCCAAGCCGTGGAGATCAGGACAGTCTACCGCATGCAGAAGATTCCAGCACCCCCAAGAAACCCTTCCACATGTCCTGTGTCACTGTATGCGACTTAGCAGGACATATCAAAGCAGGCACAACGCCATCGTGAAAAGAGTAGTGACAGCGGCCAGATACCGAGGAACCGTGTTGAGCGCAAACACGACCATACCAGACGCCGGACTCCGCCCTGGTGCATTGGTTGTTGTCCAGAACCGTTTGTTCATCGTCGATGTTACTACCCCCATGGAAAATAGCTTTTGCCGAGGCACGACAGAGGTAGATCGACATGTATGGACCACTAGAGAGCTGCTCGAACCCGCAGGGGAAACACGTACGCTCTTCAACTCCCGTTCGGAATACCCAAAACGCCGAAAAATCGAAGGCTCTAGCTACAAGTGGTATATTTTCGGTAAGCCCCCGAGGAGACCAATACGCAGAGTGCTGGTTTGTGAAAATCGCCTGAGCTGTTTAACAGTTATTAAGGTTACAATTTTCCAACGCGGCAAGTACTGAATTTTAACATAGATTTCTCGATCGAATTAACATTGCAAATTTTCGACTTCCAATAACTCTGCAAATAATTTTTTGCTCCGCTTGGAACCATTTCCGGAAGGAAGACCCGGAGGAGGGCTTCCAAAATTTGAAGTTCCATCAATTTTAGCCCAGGGGCTTAGTAACGGCGCCCTTACGAAGATAAATAGACTTAGAATTTCAGCTTCATTCTTAGAGGTGTATTCTAGGTTAAGTTCAGAATAGTGCTTCTGCGGCTGCGCAGACTCGCTGCTCCAGCTACAAGGCATAACTATCAGGATAAGTATCAAGCCATTTTACGGAAGGACGCCACTGGACAGCGCATGCGTAAGCACTTGGGATTTGGAGCAGTGGCTGTGGAACGGTGACTGATCTTTCCTGCTCTCCAGTCCGCATGCGGACAGCTCTCCATCCTCCCAACATCGACACTACTCCGGACATTTTGCCTACAGAGATATCACCAGAGCTTTGTCTACACACCCCCAGCTCGCCCACACTGAGTTAGGTTTTGCTGCTTTCTTCTTTTTGTATTTTTATTAATAGTTTTTTGTTTATTTGAGCTTAAGAGGGCTTTTCGCCATACGACGCTAAGGGGGTCTTTTTCACTTGTGTTTTGAGGGGGGTTTATGTTTTTATGATTGATATACACAGTTCCAAACTAGATTTGGTCCATAGGACCTTAACATTTTTAATTAATTTTTGAACTTTCAAAGTGCTTTTTGAGGGGGAAAAAATAAAAATTTGGCAATTCTAACAGCAGATCGCGCCCTCCCTTGCGAGAGGGTCTTACTTTTAAATTATCTTTCTAAAAATATAAAACGTTTTATTTTCTGGCAATTAGGGGCCATTTTAGCACTTTTTTTCGCGTTTTCTCGCCCCTACGGGGCCCCTTGAGATATAGTTTTGCTTTTTGTCTGCACATTCGGCCATCCACATACTCACATAAGGTATCTAGTTTTTTTTGTTTGAAGTATTTTTGCATTCCTTTCTTATGTTTCTTTTACAATGAAAATGGTTTTTCATGGCCACCGACCGCATTTTTTCGTTTTTCCGTAAACTAAGTGCATAGTTTTGGTACACATTCTTATCGTCTGTTTCAGACTGACATTTCTACGTATCGGCTTTCTCAATAATATATTATGCATTCACAGGCCGAGGACTGCCGATGGCCTTTGAAAAAAGTGAGAAAGGTGACAAATTTGAAAACAAAGGTGATTAAAAGGTGACAAAAAAGTAACTAAAAGGTGATCAAAAGCAATTTGTTAAGAACTAAAAAAACAGAAAAGGATTATCCCTTTTTACTGACTTTTACCAAAATAGCCTATATATTTCTTGTGAAGATTTCTTTACAATTTTGGAAATGAATATTATAGGGCTAGAAGTAGTAAAATAAAAATTTTAAGACATTTTCAAAAAACTTTCAGTGTATTTAGTGTAAACTCTATGTAACCTTATTATATATATATATATATATATATATATATATATATATATATATATATATATATATATATATATATATATATATATATATATAATCGGCATAATAAAGCTTGAAATTGTGAAGTAAAAAGCAAGATGATGCATTTCTTGAACATATAATTTATGTTATTCAATCACGTTTTTAGTATTGTTTTTTTTCTCTCTTTTTTTAGGTTGTTGAAAAATTATGAGTAAATACAAAGCATAAATATTAAATCGAAAGTCCTGAGTAGAGAATAACTGAGAAAACCAATTTGAAAAATCAGACTTTAACAAAATGATCATTGTACTTACAATGCAAAAATAAAATGATGAAAATATCATTTCATATGCCTGAAAATGTTCATGATTTTTTCTTTCTTGTTTTGAAATGAATGTGGAAGAACTAAATCATTATATTACCAAACCATGTTGAAACCGTACTTTAATAAAATCAATCTCGCTGTTACATAAAATAAAGCTTTTGGCTAGCATTTGCTTCTAAAAGCTTTATTTTTACTGGAACTAGCCATATAAAATATTAAAACCTAAAAAAAAAAAAAATTTCGAAGATTCTCTGAGACACACCAAAAAAGGAAATGTTAAGAAATGTTTACACAGACCAAGTTCACCTCGCACTTGCGCAGCAAAAATAAAATCCAAACTAATAAAATATCGTTTGGCGCAGTATAGCCCTCAAGGGCTCTTGCGCCATAAAAATCAAACCAACAAACAAACAATAAAATCCAAACTAACCATTTCTGTGCAAACACAAAGTGACACTATAAACACAAACCCAAACTTTTCACTATTCCGCGCTCAAAGAAGACATCGAGGCACGCCTCTTTAACCCATCGCCCTTTTTTCAAATCGAAACACTTGTGGCTGCTTAGTCGCGACTTTCGAAGTCAGTAAAAGTAAAACAAGCAAGTAACGCGCCTGGCTAGAGATGAGAGTGAGATTCCGTGAGATTCAGAGACTTCAGATGATGTCATTTGATAAACACGGAAGACAACTTGCATTCGATGACCACTCACTCAACAAAGTGTGTAGAAACAAATTGCACAGCGGAACTTTAGTCGAACAACACTCTATCGCCAGAAACACGATAGGAAACAAAATGGCGTTTAGACGAGACTTGCGGAAAATGCGTCTGACGGTCGAATGGGGATAGAAAGACTGGGTCTGCTCATAGGGTGCAATTGCAAGCAATAAAAAAAAAAAAAAAAAAAAAAAAAAAAAAAAAAAAAAAACCCAGATTTTCCGGTAGCATAGCTATTTTTCTTAAACAACAAGGTGGGGGGGGGGATATTTAATGCTACTTTTTTAATTAATTTCACTGTTAACATTCAGATACTTTTCAAGGTTTTAATTATTTAAAAAAAAAAAATCATAAGACATTTCAAGAAAGGTGAGAAAGGTGGCAAAAGTTGCAAAAGGTGACTAAAAGTAACCAAATTTTGAAAAGGTGACTAAAAGTGAGAAAGGTGACGGACTCCTCGGCCTGATTCAATGTTGTTGCACTCTTGCTATGCTTTGAGAGCCATTAACTGCTTCAGAGTCATACACATATATTTTCGCAGACCCATCGTGTAAGTACTCGTTTTAATCGTTCATTTCTGACTAATCTATATATGTATCGGCTTTTTTTAAATATTATGTTGTGTATTCAATGTTATTACACTCATACTATATCTTGAGTGCCAACTGGTTGTTTTAGTATCAGACCCACACAGTTTGCAAACCCATCGTGTCAGTACTCGTTTTATTCGCCCGTTTCTAACTATTCTTTGGCCCTTAAAGCGGCCGTGACGTAAAATTCCTTCACCCAGCGATGTATCGAAGAGCGGCCGTGTCGGAAAATTTCGCCATGAAAATTCTGCTTCGAGAACGGTTGCGGCGTAAAATTCTACCACCTGAAAGCTACTCTAAAAACGGCCGCGACGTAAAATTCTGACTGTGTTTTCCCCTGTTCCAAATTTCGTGAGGGACAGCCGCTGACCAAGGGGGTGTTTCTCTTTCTATTCACTGAAGGGGTGTTGAGAGCTGACACTGCGGGGTGCTGACTCTCTTTTTCAGTCAGTGATATTTGAAATCGACGGACAATAGTTTTATGTTCACAAATGTTCGATTTAACTGTTTTTATTACCACAATTATTTTTTATTCGTTGTTACTTTATAGATAGTTTCGAAGTTTGCTATTATTTTATTAAATTATTCTTTCAGTTGTTTAACGTACCATCGTCGAACATATCTGGATCAAAAGAGGGCTGATATGGTTCGGGAGGGGGAGGGGTTGGTTGGTTGGTTAGTTGATTTTTTATGGCGCAAGAGCCCTTAAGGGCAATACTGCGCCAAACGATTTTTTGTTATATTTTATTTAGTTTTCATTTAAGAATGAATCAAAAATGTAAAACAAAGTATTTTTTGAAGTAAAAGCATAAACCTTCAAGATGTAGTATTAAAAAAGGAACACCTTAAAAACATACAAATGCTAAAAACATATTACGAAAAAATGGATAAAACAATATCTTGAAAAATATAAAAAGGACGAAGTCACATAATGACGACACAAACACTAAATTAAAAGGGAGAAACCAATCTCCCGGAGGAAGGGGTGTAAATTGCGATGGGGTTGGTCCCCAAGCAACTCCTTCAAAGTAGGGTTAAAATCATTAAAATATTTGAAACGTATTTGATTAAAATTTGGGCAGTTACTTAAAATATGTAACACTGTCTGAATGACATTACAAGTTATGCACATTGGAGCTGGTTCACGGCATAAAAGGTATTTATGTGTGAACCTAGTATGACCAATGCGAAGTCGATCTAATAAAACTTGTTCTCTCCTGGTGAGAGGCAATGATGTAAAGCCTTTAGTTGAGGGCTGAATTGAACGCAGTTTGTTTTGGGTTTCTGAATGCCAAGACCGCTGCCAATGCGTATTAAGAGATTCAGAAGTGGCGTTTTTGATGTCAGCGTAAGGAACACGGTCGTCAACCAGAATACTTGCAGTTCTGGCAGCCGAATCGGCTGCCTCATTGCCTACAATGCCTACATGACCAGGGATCCAACAAAAGAGGACTTTAAAATTGTTTTGCATAAGATTTTTTAACAAATGATAGGACTGAATGGCTATAGGGTGGCTATTATTATTGCAGTGAGTGATTGCTTCCACTGAACTCTTTGAGTCAGTGTATATCACCCACTTTTTGTAGTTGGATTGGGCTATTGACTGAAGAGATATAAATATGGCTTTTATTTCTGAAGTAAATACAGAGCAAGATCGGTTTAATTTTTCTGCCATAACGTGACCATCAACTATTGTAGAAAAGCCGACGTGATCGTTTGCTTTTGATCCATCGGTAAAAATATCTTTATATTCCGAATATTTGCATTTTGTGTCATAAAATATTTGCTGGTAAGCTGTATTTGGTGTAGTCTCTTTAGGGAATTTAGCGAGGTCATTGATAGTAGATGTATTTACTTCACACCATGGTTCAATTGGTTTTAATGTGTTGAAGGTTTTGAAATCTAATAGCTGCAGGTCTGACAGCATCCGACGCATTCGGATCCCAAATGTTGGGATCATCGAAGGACGGTGTAGAAATAACAGAACATTTGATGGATTAAAAATATGAAGGTGTAGTGGGTGATTAGTGTAAGGTTTTGTTTTGAAGTAATAATTTAAAGAAAGTTTGAGACGTCTATTGTTAAGAGACTGTTCATGTGCTAGAATATGAAGACTGTTGATAGGTGAGGTTCGGAAGGCTCCTGTGCAAATGCGCAGTGCCTGATTATGTATTGGATCCAAGGCTTTCAGATAGCTCTTCGCTGCAGAGCCATAAATTTGACATCCATAATCAAGTTTTGAGCGTATAAGAGCCCTGTAAATTCTCAACAGAGACTCTTTATCAGCACCCCAAGATGTGTTTGCTAAGACTTTCAGGATATTTAGTTTCAATAAACATTTTTTCCTCAGTTCTTGTATGTGCGGTACAAATTTAAGTTTTTTATCAAATATGAGACCCAGGAATTTTCCCTGATCCTTTACAACTATTGGTTGATTATTAAGATTAAGGTTTGGATCAGGATGGAGACCTCTTTTACGGCAGAAATGAATGCAAAAGGTTTTTTGAGCAGAGAAAGAGAAGCCATTTTCTTCCGCCCATTGTGATACTTTATTGATGGCTATTTGAAGTTGTCTTTCAATGATACTCATGCTCGATGAAGAAAAAGAAATTTGAAAATCATCAACGAACATGGTACCTTTTACAGAAGGAGGCAGTTGATCAATTAAGCTATTGATTGCGATTATGAAAAGAGTTACGCTTAGCACACTTCCCTGGGGAGCTCCTTCTTCTTGGATGAAGGTATCCGATAAAACAGACTTGACACGTACGCGAAAAGTTCGATCTCTTAGAAAATTAGAAAGAAAGATTGGTAGGTTACCTCGCAACCCATACTCGTGCAGGGTTTTGAGGATCCCATACCTCCAGGTACGGTCATATGCCTTTTCAATGTCGAAAAATACGCTCACAAGATGTTTTCGTTTGAGAAATGCTTCTCTTATTGATGTTTCGAGAAGCAGTAGGTTGTCTATGGTACATCTGCCGCGCCTGAATCCACTTTGATATGAAGATAGCAGATGGCAAGACTCCAAAATGTGCATGAGCCTGGCGTTTACCATCCGCTCCATTACTTTGCAAAGGCAGCTTGTGAGAGCTATAGGTCTGTAACTCTCGGGTTTGTCAGATTGTTTGTTTGGTTTAAGAATAGGAATTACTATTGCTTGGCTCCAGAATTTGGGGAATTTGTGCTCAGAATAAATTCTATTAAATAGTCTCAGAATATTTTCTAATGAAGACCTGCTTAGGTTTTTTAACATACTATTGTGTATTTCGTCAGGGCCAGGTGATGTGTTTTTTGATTTTTGTAAAGCAATATCTAATTCTTGAAATGTAAATTTTGTGTTGTATTGATGAAAAATGTTTGAATTAAAATCTAGAACTCTTTGTACTTTGCGTGATTTGATAGTTAAAAATTTTTTGCAGTAGTTATTTGCACTGGAGACTTCTGCTAAATGAGTCGCCAGGCAGTTAGCCACCTCTTTGTGATCCGACAAAAGTTGACCATTTTTCTCCAGAATGGGAGCACAAGACGTATTGTAGTTGCCAGAATTTTTTTTGATTTTACCCCACACCGTCTTAGATGGGGTGGACGTCGTGATTGTGCTGACATAGGCCTGCCACGAGTCCCGCTGGCTTTTTCGTCGAATCCTCCGAGCTTCAGCACGAGCTCGTTTAAGTGCCACAAGATTTTGTGTGGTCGGATACCGACAAAAAGTGCTCCATGCTTTTCTTTGTGCCTTATGAGCCTCCTGACAATCGATGTTCCACCAAGGCTTAGGGAATTTGATCCTACCTTTAGTGGTTCTTGGAATTGCAACGTTCGCTGCCGTCAATATTATGTCGGTTACTCGGCTTACGGCTACATCGATATCAATATCAATCACGTCTTCAGATTTAATTTCTGCCAACTGGGTAAATGCTGCCCAATCAGCTCGATCAATGCGAAGTCGGGCTTGCTGATGCTGCTGATGGCCGCAGCGTACAGTAGAGGTTATCTTGATCGGAAAATGGCCACTGGTGTAGAGACCACCCTCCACCTGGAAATCCCAAAGTGGCAGAAAAGAAGGTGAACATATAACGAGATCGATGGCGTGGTAAGTCTGGGTAGGAAGATGAAAATAAGTGTTTTCACCGTTGTTAAGAATGCAAAGATCATTGTCTTCGATAAAATTCTCTATTGTTAAACCTCTACTGTTGGAGTCGGGACTCCCCCAGAGAGGATTATGGCCATTGAAATCCCCCAAGATGATGTATGGGGGAGGAAGTTGATCTACAAGTGTTTGCAATTCCACGCCTCTCAAGTCGTAAGAAGGTGGAATATATACAGTACAAATTGTAAACAGCGAGTGAAGGTGAGCGCGCGCAGCTACTGCTTGCAGGGATGTGTTGATATTGAGCTGGCTAGATGCATAATCATTAGCGATTAGCAAAGCCACTCCTCCACAACGACGGTCACCTGACAAGCAGTCCTTGCGGTATATGTCGAAACCTTTCAACCTCGGTTTATCAGTAGGCGATAGGAATGTTTCTTGCAGACAGAATATGGCCGGTTGGTGAAATTCGACAAGATCTTTTATATCCGTGACATTATGCGAGTAACTCTGACAATTCCAAGAAAGAATGCTCAGGGCCATGGAGAAAAAAGGAAGGAGGAACGGCCGGAAGAAGAGGAAGCGGCTCATGAAGGAGGATGGTCCGTCCACCCTTCATCGTCGGATGGCGGAAGATCTTCAAATTCAACATCCTCGTCTTCCTCTTGGGGAGGAAGTAGTTGGGATTTAGTCAATTTGACTTTTTTGCTGGAAAGCAAAAAGTCCTCCTTTTTAAAATTATAATATTTTGGGGGCCTCTGTTTAGTGGCCACCCCAATTTTAGCACGTGTTTGCATAATTTTCTTTTTTTCAATTAGTTTTTTCGAATTTTGTGCGATTGGAATGTTTTCATTAACAGCAACAGATACAGTATTTGTTTTTTGTTTTTGTTGTTGATTTTGGTTAGTTTTCTTAAAAGAAGATTTTGGACTATTAGTTTGTTTATTTGATTTGGTTGTGTTTACGGTTTTGGGATTAGTTGAGGTTTCAGTTTCTGCATCTGTTTGTGTGCTTGCAGATTTAAATACCTTTTTGATGGCTGCTGCATATGAAAGGCCTGTTGTAGGTGTGCGAGATTCAACCAGTTTTCTTGCGTCTGGATAGGATATTTTTTGTGTTGTTTTAATCACCTGAATTTCTTTTTCTGAGATCCATTTTAGGCATGATCTGGAGTATGAAGGATGTTCCCCCTTGCAGTTTACGCATTTATAGGTCTTAGAACATGTATTACTATCGTGACCGGGCTCTGCACACCTGGCACAGGTGTCAGTACCACGGCACGCAATTTTCGAATGTCCAAACCGCTGGCATTTGAAACACCGGAGCGGATTTGGAATATAGGGGCGAACTGGGCAAGAGAGATAGCCAGCTTTAACACGTGGAGGGAGGACGGGTGTTTTAAATGTTAGAATGATATGTTTAGTATTGATCATTTCGCCATTGCGTTTTATTGTAATCCTTTTTACTGCACTTACGTTTTGGTCCTTCATTTCCTCCAAGATTTCCTCCTCGGGTGTAAAGAGAAGGTCAGGTTCTGATATTATTCCTCGGGAAAAATTAAGGGTTTTATGTTCGGTAACAGTAACTAGATAGGATCCTATTTGTTTGACAGACATAATGGATGTGGTTTGTTTTTGATGTTTTATTTCGACGAGGAGCTCACCATTACGCAATTTTTTAACTGATTGAAATTCCCCTATTTGATTAACGAGGGCTTTGTTGATGAGAAAAGGAGATACTTTTGTTAAATTTAAATTAGGATCAGAACGTTTTATAATAAAAAATTTTGCGGTGCTATTCGATTCAGTCTGACGCTCCCCACAAGGGGGAGAAGTGTTCTTTGTGTTTATATCCATAAAAAAACCAGAGAACTAGGGGAAAAGTGGGGTCTAGCCCCTGTGTAGCCCCCCTACACAGAGGTAAGGCTGCGTACGACAGGGTTCGCCTGCTATCCCTGAAGCCGCCCGTTTGAGGCACCGACTACCCCCGGTACCACGCAGCCATAGGCACGGTTGACACGCCTTGGCTTAGGGGTTTTCGTCCGCATTTGGTAAGTGTGATGAGGGAAGGAAGGGAGAAAAGTCCCCTCCCGCCGATATTCTGTTTGAGCAACTGGGGGTTCACTACTCCTCCCAAGAGCTCGCCCCGAACTCACCACACCGCAAGCCCCCCCACCACGACAAGGTAAACGGACACGGGGGGGGAGGGGGAGGGGCTAATCTTCTTTTCCCCCTTCTTAGTTCAGCTTATGCACCAGATTACGGCGAACTATGAATATGTTTCTCGAAAAACTATGTAAGTTAATTAATGAACTAAAAAAATTTTTTTTTTTTCACTGGAATTTTTATACAAAAAGTAAACCATCTTTAAGCATCGAATTTCTTCGTTACACTTCGTTTCATTCAAATTGAAACAAAGCTGACTGCTGTCGAAATAAGTAAACCGTTTCGCATGTACAATGACGATCGTTACTGTTGAAATTTCCAAATGGGTTTAATCTTTTATTTAACGATTCTGGTAAATAAACAGAAACGTATTTAAAATAGTAAAAATATTTTCTGTAAAATATTCCTGCTGCAGATTTGTTGCCGATGTTTTTATCATTTTACAGTTCTTTTAATACAACGGATTAATTTCCCATGTCATTTAGAAAAGAATAAAATACTTTGAAATTTGATTTATGTTCTGGACCGCTGGCCTTCGAGGCTAGAACCTTGGTCAGCCACTACATTTTCTGAAACAATTTTGCCGAGTTTTCAGTTTAGTTGGGGGGGGGGGGGGATCTGATGTTCAGGCCCAGTTCTAATTTTCATCATACTCAGACCGCTTGGGTGTTATCTACGAATAAAAGCGACAGTTGGGGCAACGGCTAGTAAAAACTGGCCGCATAAAAAAAATGCTATATCAAGGCGTACATAACGGTAACTTTGGTTCACAAAGTTATTTTTACTCATATTACCGATCACGGATTATTATTTAGTTTGTATATATCCAAACTTTTCCCAGACTTTCAGTTAAATATTAAAGTCAAATATTATGTTAAATTTAACCTCGTCTCATTACAAAAGTATGGATAGGGTAGGTGGGGGTAAAGCCACGCGTGGGGTAAAAACCCGCACCGATATTTTAACTTGATCACCTTGGAGTAAGAAATTTACCTCTAGGTGGTGGGTTTGTCCTATGGAAACCTATTGATCAATGAAATTTTGTCCTGACTAGGCACTCCAGAGACGAGAAAGGGGGATGAGTCTGTTTTTTACTACTTTGATCTAACTTTTCTAATATATTATTCGAACATTGTAAAATGTAGAATTTGAAAAGAAGAATCAACGAATTACATGTTAATACTGGTACATTAAAGCTTCACCTTCGCGTGAAAACAGTTATTCTAGTGGTTGATTAAAAGCAACATGAGGCGTTTTACAGAAAGTGACAAAATGGGGGAAATCCCCGCAGTTGTTTTGGGGTAAAACCCCGCATCTCCAAAAAGTCGAGGATTCTCTCCACTTGGCTTAAAATTGTCTCTTTTTTGAAATATTATTAATATTTTTGTTTAGCATGTGTTTTGTGCAGCTTATTCATCTTAAAAAATTAATAGCTAGTGAACATTTACTCATGAAGTTTTAATTTGGATAAGATTTGTTAGGTAAAATCTTACATTCATTTCAATTCAAACGTGCTTTCATTAATGTAATAACTTCTTTTTTTTTTTTTTTTTGAACATTTACGTACGTTTAATTTTTTGTTCTAGTACCTTCAGAAGAAAAACAATTCAGAACCATGATAAATGTCGAGCCTAATGAAACACGTACCTTAATTGCAGGCTTCTCTTCCTTCTGTATGATAGACATTAAAGTTAGGCAAAAAAAATATTGATTGAAGACATCTCTGAAAAATGGAACAAAAGCTTGGGACTTCAAAGAAGAAACAAATTTCCCTATAATTTCGAGTGAAACTGTAGAGAATAACTCGAAACTTATCTCTGCACAATGTGGCCAAGATAACTTCAATATGACTAGAAGGAGGAGGTTATGTAGAGGGCTTTTTATACATAAAACACCTAGAAGCCTGCAAATGTACTGAGCACAGGAAGAGTCATTGGAAATGAAGACGTTATAAATAAATTGTCGTAACCTCAGCAAGACACGGTTCCATCCACGATGCAATAACATTTTTCGAAAACTCAACCTAGTGTACTGTTAACTTGAAGCACCGGGTACTAGATATTCAATTAAACTATAGCTTCAGGCATTTAAATTATTTTTTATAATGCGACTGTCCTTTTTCCCCGGGTAATTAATCCTCCTTTTGTGGAGAAAAAAATATTTTCGTGATAAAGTAAAAAAAAAAAGATAAAATGTGTGAGATAGTTAAGTTCGGTACTGCTGAATAACAATAAACCAATGGTTCAAGGAGGTTTTTCAAGTATTTTTATCAAACAGTCACCCTTTTCATTCACATTCATATTGAATGGGGTAAAGATCCGCATTGCGGGGTTTTACCCCATTTTGTGGGGCAAAACCCCGTAATTTTGTTTTCCCGCTAAATTGTAATTTTCTCAATTATTACTAATCAGACGTAGCTAAAATTTGGAAGGATTATAGGTAACAACCCACGCAATGACTCTAATTTGAAAAAATGGGAATATATGCCATTTATTGACCATGGTGGTATAAAAACTGAAAATCGCGGGGCTTTACCCTCACCTACCCTATATATGTGACTAAATCCAAGAACAGAAATATAGTTGAATCCCCATAGTTCAAGATGAATGAGACTGGGTCTACCTCGAAATATCTAAAACACGAATTATTAAAGTCAGAACTTCATTAAATAAGATAAAAAGCTGTAAAAAAAAAAAAAGAAATTTAATATCCATGTGAACTATTATAATTTTTTTTGCATGAAAAATGCATTAAAATATTCTAACATTTAATATTACTGATAGTAGATCACATTGTGTAAAGAAAAATCCAGAGCTCCATGAAAAAAGTAAACATTAATAAGGATTCCACCTCTACTCATAAAAAAAAAAAAAAAAAAAAAAAAATCAAGCAACGCTGTCCTAGAATGAAAATATGACTTAATGAGTGCCCACAGAAATGGTTGCCACTTGTTACTATTTTTTATTCAAAATTACATTTATAAAAAATTAGGAGGTTCGAGTTCTCATGTAAATGTTTCAATTCATGTAAATGTTACACAGGGACCCAGATATGCTTTTTCTAGTATTCGCTTTCAATTTTTGTCTTCTTCTCTTTTTCTTTTTTCCTATATAATCGAAGAAGGAGCTTCAATGAATGATTATTTATCAAAGCTAAATGCTAATTTATTATATATGAATTATTTTGCGATGCAGGTCATCTATGTGCAAGATTTATTCAAGATTCATTGGCATGTATTTATTAACAATATATAAATTTAACTATTCTTATCGTGAGGAGGGGAGTCATTTTTCATTTTTGTTCTGGGGGACAAAACCACTTGAGTCGGCCCTGCTCCAAAATACGTGAACCTTTCATTGGAAATGTTTGCTTTACTAGTATGGATACCTTTATTTGCACGATCTTAATTCTTTTTCATATTTAGCATTTAACAATTAAAAAAAAATAGAGCAAGGATTCTCAAATTGGGTTGCTGTGGTACCCTATGGTGCCGTAGCGAGAGGTTTTAGTGGTGTGAAAATGGTGGTATCAAAATGGTGGCTTGATATTGAAATGTTAAAAGCTTGGTTGATAGTCCAGTCTCAGCTTCGCGCCATTTCCTACCACAAGGACACCTTGCGGGGTATACCTGACCCTGACATTTGCACCCCATTGTAAACGAGCTAGAGTACTCCATTGTTTCGTTTGCAAGACGAAACGAGAAAGGGGAAGTCCTCGGTATTTTTCATCCACATGAATGCAGATCCCTTGAGTATCAGAAGGGGGGAATCTTATTTTCAAGTTCTTTTCATAAAGAACAGTGATTCAGCTGACTGATAAGAACATGTGCTCAATAAAGTCAAACAGCAAACTAAGATATGCTTTGGAGAGTTAGCAAAACTCATCCTTACATTACTGGAATTATAATATTTGTAGAACTTTGTTTTTCATAAAGAAAGAGTCATTGTTTTCACTTGAAAACCAATTTTTAAATAAGTACTTAAACATCACATTCTTAGACATATATTTTTGAACCTTATGTTACTATAGGAATTGCGATGCTGAACAAATAGGTGTAACAAATGAAAAACAGAACGGAATAAATTTAAGCTAATGACTTGGTAGAATATAATTAATGTTATTGGAGTGTATTAATTTTAAATGATATTCTTCAGTAAAACAGAAAGAGCGAAGAGTGGTGCGAAAAAATCAAAACAATTATTTTCGAGTGAATGTAGCACGGAAAAGTTGCGATTGGTGAACGCAACGACTTAAAAAATAAATTATTTTGAAATTGCATGCTTTTGACAGCCTTAAAAATTCGAAAACGCGGAGAGTTTTGCCGGTTTTTTGGAATTTTTTTCAAAATTTTTCATCTTTTTTTTTTTTTCCCTTTAAGTGCTATAAACCCTGAAACGTTGCAATTGGTGAACACTTAATTTTTGTAAAGAGATAATGAAATTGAATATTATTATCCAATCCACAACTAAACAGAAAATTCCAAAATGGAAGAATTTCACCATTTCTTCATAATTAAAAAAAAAAAAAAAACCTTCATTTTTATTTTTAAAATACTATAAGACCAGAGAGTTCCAGTTATTGATGAAGAATTGAAGCGGAAAAGAAAATTGAAATCTGATATCAAAGCCGGTAACGTTCCTGAAAATTTGAAAAATATGCAAAATTTCATCGTTTCTTTGGGATTTTTAACGAACACTTATCGGAATTACCAAAAATCACAATAATTTGCGCATTTACTTTTTTTTTAAATTTAAAAACAAAAAGAAAAACTATCATTTGATGAAGACAATCTTCTTTCTCTTCAATCTTGAAGAAAAGGAGTCTTTCATCTTAAAGTATGCTTTTAACAAAAGACAATAATGTTACTTGTTTTCTATTTTAGGATTTTAATCAATTATTTTTTCAATACAGTTTTAAAATGTTATGAAACAGTAAGAAACAAACGTATGTAAGATCCAAAATTTTAAAATGTCGCGATAATCAGTAGAAATGGTAGGAGAACCTCTTTTCTGTTTTGGGGCAAGAGATGGAACTCGAAGTTCTGGCTAGTGCTGCTAAACAGCATAGTTTAGAAAAAAATCAATTAAAAGTCTATCTAGAATCTAAAATTTAAACGTGTTTTAATCGAAACTTTAAAAGTCAACTTACATCCCTTCGTACAGCTTCTTGCTGCCTCATATTTTGCAACTACAAAATCTAAATAAATTTACGCTGCACGATGAATATTCACGTTATATAGTCATGTAAATTATGAAATACAAGAAATGAAAGCATTTTTGACTTCGTTGTTACGTGGATTTAACAATGCACGCAGTGAGATGACTGCTATAAATAGGTTTACAGACAAGAAAAACGAATCGAAGGGATAGGGGCTTAGATCATTCAGATGGTCTAAAAATAATGTTTGGGTGGCCGCCGGACACCATTGCGGACCCCATTGCGTTCGCCACGATACGGCCACTGATGAACATTTACGTAAATGTATGACTACATGTTTAATTTCTTTTTTATTAAATTAAAAATTCTTTACTATTGCAAGTTAGTCCTAAAGTAGAAGATGGAGAACTTGTAAACACATAACAACCGCCGCTCATGCGAGCTGTTCCGGTATCTTTTTTAAAACATGAATGTTTGGTTGATTTTAATTTTCGATCAAAATGTATTATAATTTATTATTATTTTTTGTACTGTCGATTCAGAAAGTATAGTTAAGTATTACTTTATTTCTTGTTACTACATAATTAGTCAAGAATTTTGTGCTATAGAACAACTACAGGAAGGCCAGATTACCCCATAAAAGTCAGAAAACTTGAGCTTCTCCTCAGAATTTTTAGGGAGCCAGAAAATGACTAAAAAACTGTGATTAACAATTACAGTTTCTGCTTTTAAAAGCATTTTTAAAGAGATTGCTAACGTTGCCGCATGCTAAATAAAAATGTTTGGAAGAAATAAATAATAATAAAAGGCGAGGATACATTTAATAAAATGTGGTCACAACTTATGTTTGGCATGGGATTTGGTTCAACTCTGTTATAATGCTCATTTATGTCATTTAATTTTTTTTTTGTGAAGTGTTAAATTTGATTTAAACGTTTTACTACGTTATTCGTTGAGCATTGCAGTACAACATGTGTAATGTACGAAATTTCAATTCGCTGGGAAGGTGGAATAAACTTTATTGAATTCTACTGGATCACTTTTGTAAATATTACTAGTAGCACAAATAGGTTTTGCATCAATGTGCATAGAATTTTCAAAAAATTTCCAAAAGCTAAAAGTGAGGGCCTTGAAATGAGACCGAGTTTTCCCTAATTTTAAACGCTAATCTAGTCCTGACTACAGGAAATAAAAAGGCACGAAACATTTTAATTAAACACGAAACATTAACTAAAGAATCCAATTTAAAGTCATTTAAAAACATTAATAACCTGTGTGAAACCTAATAGCAATGTATAATAAAAATAATCTTAACACAATAAACTATTTCTTGGGCTGTGCAGTCTTATATTAGGTTCTTTTTCTTTTGTATCCAGCAAATGGAACAAACTACGAAACTTTCAAATTTGACAGTGAGCATTGTTATGCAATTCATAAAAAAATATTTTGTATTTGACACATTACAGTACAATATTTAAACTGATAAAGTACAGGTCAGAGCTGTGGAGTCGGAAGGAAAATGTTCGACTCCGACTCCTGGATTTTGAAGTGTCCAACTTCGACGCCGGCTTTTTTTATTTATTTATTTTCAATTCCCTCCCTTCCCTCAAGGGAAATTATTATACATTTTATCGGATCTTTCGGATTCGCCGCGCCAACACTTATTTGAATTTACCGAACACCCTCAAGTTTCCTCTCAAGCTACGGGCGCCGGCTGGCTCAAGGAATACATTCCTTTTACTAGTTATTATTTTTATTTGAAAGGGATTACTTTAGGCAACAAATCCGTTTGATGACAGTAGCTATTAGTTAAAGAGAGTACAAAAACAAGCAAACTAGGGGACGGCGTAAATAGCTATTACAGAAAGTATGATAAACAATCAAGTCTGCTGGTTGCGAAAGAAAGTTATTTTGTTATTAGTAGGCCTATATACTTGTAATCGAACTAATTTGTGGTAAATTATTTAAAAAATGCAAGGAAAGTCGGTAAATATTATTGAAAAAAAGAAGCCCGGAGTCAGAGTAGGCCTGTTTCGAATGACTCCGACTCCGAATCCTTTACCCCAAAATAAGCCCGACTCCGACTCCACAGTCCTGGTATAGGTCACAAACTCTTCAATGTAATTCTTTGAAATATGATGATTGTCTTCTCTTTTTTTTAAAATCTTGTTCGTATGTGCCCCAGGCTTGACGATATTCGGCCACAATCGGAGCACATTTGAACAATTGAAGCCTTTTCTTTTTTTTTTTTTTTCAAACACCATAAAGTGAATAGATTTTCTTTCAAAATCTCATAAAGATCATGACTCAAAGAAAATACTTCTATCATTAGAACACTTTTGCCCTGAGAAATTCATAACGTTCTTTGAAAAAAAAAAACGAGGAAAAAATTCCCCATAGGTACCTCTTTCACCTATACTCATATGATATTGATTTTTAGTAAGACCGAACTAAACAATTGCTAAGCAAACAATTGAATAGGAATAAACATTTGTAGCGTAGTACTGAACAAAATTAAATTTTGCTTGCGCCCAAACATAAAATATGAGTTTTTGAAAAGGAATTTTAATATATAATTTCTGCAGCAAAAATTGAAGACCGTATTGCGAAATAATATTCCTGAAGTGCGAAGAAAAATTTAGTTCCTACTGCTACAAAATGAAGCAGGCAGCTCGAAATTGAGATCATTCCTTATTCAGCAAACCACAACAAAACGGAAAAATCCAGATAACGTGTATTTGAATTGCTAAAAGGATTCAAATCTCCAAGGAACAGGGCGAGACCGGTGTATTTTCTTTACAGTGGGTCAGACATTTTTGACTAGTTTAGTGGGAGAGGGGCGTTCCACTTTATGGGTTATATGTATCGGCTTTTTCAATATTGTGTATTGTATTCAATGTTATCAAACTACTACTTTGTTCTGAGTGCCAATTAGCTGTTTAGTATCATACCCACACATTTTAGCAGATCCATCGCGTGAGTACTCGTTTTAATCGCCCGTTTCTAACTAATCTTTATATGTATCGGCATTTTCATTATCAGGTTATGCACGTGATGTTTTATCACTCTTACAATGTTCTGAGTGCCATTTTGCTGCCATTAGTGTCATACTCATACTAGCTATCAAGGCAAAGGAAAGCCAAACCGTTAGATTGTACATCCCCCGCAATGCCCAAGAATAAAAAAACGTGGGACTTTAGAGTTCTCAGGACCGCTAAGGCTTTTGTGGATAAACTCGACCCCAAATTGATTAAACTAGCCAATGGTCAGTCATTACCGGTCTAACGCCAGTCTAGCAACTCCCAGTCTTCGATGACAGAGCTCAGTGAGCTTCACGCCGGTCCGTTCGACCAATTTTTCCACCCGGACATACCTCCAGCCAGCAATACGCTATCGTACGACAACACGATAGCTGATTTCCTTGATTTTTTCGAACCACTCATTGTAGCCATGGACAAAAATGGTAGATTCTTCCTCCACACTGGGCTACAGGCTCATGTGAAATCTATATTAGCACTCTTCAAGACAAAGCTGCTGGACCAAAGTTACAACTTGGGTTCAACGATAGTGCAATCGCCTTCCTCCCCAGTCATAGCGGAAGGTTGTAGTTCAGAACAACCTAAGACGTTGGACTCTGAGGAAACTGCATCACCAGGGTCTAATCCAGACAAACTACTTCATCAATCCCTTCATTGAAGACTGACATGTCAACACAAACGGAGGGTGAGGTCTTGGTGCCGGTCCCAACACTTGCGCAGTTTCTCAGCGACAAGCTGCAGCTGGATAAACCGAAGGCCCCATCTTTTGCATCGCGACCCTCTCATACGACTCTGGTTTACCCTACCGGCCCACAGGAGGGTACGTCCAGCCAGCTGAGGGAGCTGGCACAGTCCGAATTTGATCCGTCTAGGAACGGAGTAAAGATAACACGAGTTCGCCTCGTAGCAAAAGGCGGAATTGCCATTGACGTACCATCTCACACTGACTCGCAGGCTTTGCAACAACGCTTGACGACAGCACCTGGTCTCACTGGAAAAATTTCAGTCCGTGAACCAAAAAGAAGGCTCCCACGAGTTATTTTGTACGGGGTTCCGTCGGAGTTGGATGGACCAGATGTCCAGGACGAACTAAATAGATCATTTGACTTGCAAGGGCAGGAAATCTGCCCCAAATTCAAACTTACTAGTAGAAAGGGCACCACCAACTGGGTCCTCCAGTGCTCTCCGGAAGCCTTTAATACAATCACATCAGCACGTAGCTTTAACATAGCGTGGAGAATCATAGGCATAAGAGAGTTCCTGGGGGTAAGACGTTGTTATGCTTGCCAGGGATTCGGCCACACTGCCGCAAATTGCAGGAGCAAATGCATTAAATGCAGCTATTGCTCAGAAGAACACGATAGCAAAGTCTGTCATAATCATTAGAGATTAGCAATATCACTCCTCCACAACGACGGTCGCCTGACAAGCAGTCCTTGCGGTGTATGTCAAAACCTTTCAACCTCGGTTTATCAACAGGGGGATAGAAATGTTTCTTGCAGACAGAATATGGCCGGATGGTGATATTCGACAAGATCTTTGATGTCTGAGACATTATGAGAGTAACTCTGACAATTCCAAGAGAGAATGCTCAGGGCCATGAAGAGAGAAGGAAGGACAAACGACCAGAAGAGAAAGAAACTCATGAAGAAGGATGGTCCGTCCACCCTTCATCGTCGGATGGCGGAAAATCTTCAAAATCGACATCCTCGTCCTCCTCTACGGGAGCAGGTTGTTTAAGTTTTTCAATTTGGGACTCGGTTAATTTTACTTTCTTGCTAGAAAGTAAAAAGTCCTCTTTTTTAAAATTAGAAAATTTTGGGGCCCTCTGTTTAGAGGCTACCCCAATTTTTGCGCGCGTTTGAATAATTTTCTTTTTTTCTACAGTTTTGTTTCGTTTTTGATTAGTTGGTTTGATCGAAATTAATTTAGTTGAGCAACTTGTACTCGGGATTTGTGTACTTTGTACTTTAATCTCAATACTATTTTTTTGTGGAGGCTTAGGAGTATTGAGCTGTTTATTTTTTGATTTAGGAGAGTTAGTTGATTTAGTGCTGGTTATTTTAATGATTTGAGGATCTGTTTGTGTACCGGTGGAATTGAATACTTTTCTTACTGCTGCAGCATATGAAAGTCCAGATAAAGGTGTACGAGACTGAACTATTTTTCATGCGTCTGGGTATGATATATTCTGAGTAATTTTGATTACCTGTATTTCTTTTTCGGAGAGCCATTTAGGGCATTTTCTAGAGTAGGACGGGAGATCTCCTTTGCAGTTGACACATTTTAATTTCTTTGAGCATTCATTGCTATCGTGGCCGGCCTCAGCACATCTGGCACAAGTTTCTGTGCCACGGCAGGACAGCTTGGAATGCCCAAAGCGCTGGCACTTAAAGCACCGTAGCGGGTTTGGAATATAAGGTCTAACAGGGCATGAGAGATAACCAGTTTTGACACGTGAAGGGAGGACAGGCGTGCTAAAGGTCAGAATGATATGTTTCGTATTCTGCATTTCGCCGTTGCGTTTGTTGGTGATCCTCTACACTCCACTTACTTGTTGGTCCTTCATTTCATCTAGAATTTCCTTCTCTGGTGCAAATAGAAGGTCCGGCTCCGAAATGATTCCCCGAGAAAAGTTTAGAGTTGAGTGAGCTGTAACTGTACAAAGATATGATCCTAGTTGTTTTATAGCTAGAATAGGTTGAACTTGTTCAGGGTTCTTTATTTCTGCTAATAATTTGCCTGTACGTAGTTTTTTAACTGATTGGAACTCACCGATAAGATTTACTAAAGCTTTGTTAATAAGAAAAAGGGAGACAGCAGTAAATGTAAGGTTTTCATGTCTTTTGATAATAAAAAATTTTGCAGAACTGAACGAGTCTTTTTGACGCTCCCCACAAGGGGGAGAAGTGTTCTTTGAGTTTTCATCCATAAACGAACCAGAGAACTAGGAGGAAAAGATGGGGTCTAGCACCTGTGTAGCTTCCCACACAGAGGTAAGGCCGCGTACGACAGGGTTCGCCTGCTATCCCTGAAGTCTCCCGTTTGAGGCACCGACTACCCCCGGTACCACGCAGCCATCGGCACGGTTGACACACCTTGGTTTAGGGGTTTTTGTCTGAATTTGGTAAGTGTGATGAAGGAAACGAAAAGTCCCTTCCCGCCGATATTCTGTTTGAGTAACTGGGGGTTCACTACTTCTCCCAACAGCTCGCCCCGAACTCACCACACTGCAAGCCCACCCCTCCCCAACCACGACAAGGTAAACGGACACGGGGGAGGGGGGAACAAACTTGCAGGGATGTGTTGATATTGAGCTGGCTAGATGCATAATCATTAGAGATTAGCAATGCCACTCCTCCACAACGACGGTCACCTGACAAGCAGTCCTTGCGGTACATGTCAAAACCTTTCAACCTCGGTCTATCAGCAGGGGACAGAAATGTTTCTTGCAGACAAAATATGGCCGGTTGGTGGTATTCGACAAGATCCTTGATGTCTGTGACATTATGCGAGTAACTCTGACAGTTCCAAGAGAGAATATTCAGGGCCATGAAGAAGAAAGAGAAAGAAAAACGGCCAAAGAGAGAGAAGCACATCAAGAGGCAGGAAGATCCTCCACCCAACCTTCATCATCGGTTGGCGGTAGATCTTCAAAATCAACATCCTCGTCCTCCTCCTGGGGAGGAGGTTGTTGGAATTTTTCTATTTGTGATTTGTTCAATTTTACTTTATTGCTAGAAAGTAAAAAGTCCTCTTTTTTAAAGTTATAGGGGCCTCTGTTTAGAGGCTACCCCAATTTTTGCGCGCGTTTGGATAATTTTCTTTTTTTGAATAAGTTTTTTCGAATTTTGAGTGATTGGTTTGTTTTCTTTAACAGCAACAGAATTTGTTTTTTGTATTTGTTGTTGATTACTCTTCTGAAAAGATTTGGGGCTATTATTCTGTTTATTTGATTTGGTTGTGTTTACAGTTTTGGCATTAGTAAAAGCATCGGTTTGGGTGCTTACAGACTTCAGTACCTTTTTAACGGCAGAAGCATATGAAAGATTTGTTGTTGGTGTGCGGGATTCAACTAGTTTTCTTGCATCTGGATAAGATATTTTATGTGTGGTTTTAATTATCTGAATTTCTTTTTCTGTGAGCCATTTTGAGCAAGATTTGGAGTATGAAGGATGATCCCCCTTGCAGTTTACGAATTTGTAGGTCTTGTTACATGCATTGCTATCGTAACCGGGATCTGCACACCTGGCTTAGGTGTCAGTACAACGGCACGAAAACTTCGAATGTCCAAACCGCTGGCATTTGAAACACCGGAGCGGATTTGGAATATAGGGGCGAACTGGGCAAGAAAGATAGCCGGTTTTTACACTTTGCGGAAGGGTGGGTGTATTAAATGTTAGAATGACATGTTTTGTGTTCATCATTTCACCATTACGTTTTATGGTTATCCCTTTTACTGCACTTACGTTTTGATCCTTCATTCCCTTCAAGATTTCCTGGTCGGGTGTAAAGAGGACGTCAGGTTCGGAAATGATTCCCCGTGAAAAATTAAGAGTTTTATGTTCTGAAGCAGTTACGAGATATGAACCAATTTGTTTGATAGCCATTATAGATTTTATTTGTTTTGAATCTTTGATTTAAACTAAAAGTTCACAGCTGCGTTGTTGTTTAACGGACTTGTATTCTCCTATTAGGTGAGTTAGTGCTTTATTAATCAAAAAAGGGGAAACTTTACTTAGATTTAGGTTTAGGTCATTGCGCTTAATTATAAAAAACTTAGCAGTGCTTGACAAAACGTTCTGACGCTCCCCACAAGGGGGAGAAGTGTTCTTTGTGTTTTCATCCATAAACGAACTAGGGGGAAAATATGGGGTCTAGCCCCCCTACACAGAGGTAAGGCTGCGTACGACAGGGTTCGCCTGTTATCCCTGAAGTCTCCCGTTTGAGGCACCGACTACCCCCGGTACCACGCAGTCATCGGCACGGTTGACACACCTTGGCTTAGGGGGGTTTGTCCAAATTTGGTAAGTATGATGAGGGAAGGAAGTAAACAAAAAGTCCCTTCCCGCCGATATTCTGTTTGAGCAAACTAGGGGTTCACTACTCCTCCCAAGAACTCGCCCCGAACTCATCACACCGCAAGCCCCCCCCCCCAATACTACAAGGTAAACGGACGGGGGGGGGGGGGGGTGGCAAGCTAGGACTTGCCGATCATGTTCTTCCACTTTCATGAGTTTGACTCTTTCCTCGGATTCCCGTGCACAGTGGGTTGCAACAATTGTCAGTGATTTCAGACTGTTATTCATTGCTCCCATTGGTTGCCTGTTGTCTCCCTGGACATTTCGCGTAACTGCCTTCCGAATGACGAGTTCTGCCTGTAAATATGCCTGTAAACACTTGCCTGTTAATTTGTCATCAATACTATACAGACTTTGTATTCTTCATTTCTCCAATATATGTAAAAAGCTCCTTGTAACCTCCAACCCCCACTGTAAACATTTGATTTGGTGCAATAAAAAATATTTCTGATCTTAATAGCTTAATCGTCGCGCGCGACGAGCTGTTTAATTGATCATAAAACTAGCCAAGGTCGAGGACGCGGTGATTCCTGCAGTTCTTCATCTCGTCAGCGAATGCCAAAGTAGCCGCCGAATTAGCTTCATTGCTACAACTGCCTGCCGGTTCAACTGACGCGTTCTGCCTGATTGGGTGATTTACCCTCCGTTTCTTCGCCCCGCACTAAGTTCTTCCCCTTTCTTACTTTGCTTCGCGTTAAGGACGCTCATCGCTCCGCAGCGCCATCTATTGGGAGCGTCCCGCTCTAGCTCAACGGACGTTTAAAGTCCTTTGTTTGGATTTGTTTGCCATTGATTTTTGTATATATTTTTCGCTTTACTCTTTTATTTATGGTGTAATAAGTCGTTTGTACTGTGTGCACGCATTATGCTCAGATTGCTAGTTGTTTCGGGACTGTAGATATTTGTTTCGTGCTCCCAGTAGTGTTGTTTTTGTTTTGCTTGCAGCTCTGTTTTTGTTAATTCATTGCTATTCATTTTTGTATTTGCTCATTTTTGTGCATGCTCCAACTCCAGCTCTTCTTCAAATAGTATTAATTTAAATTCTGACCCAGTTAATTGCAACCACTTAGTTTCCACTCCTACTGGTAATGACCTTCAATCTGACATCTTTGAAAATAATGAACTAAACCTGAATTTAGGTAATCAGAACATCCATAATGGTTCAAATCTAAGCTCAAGCCCTGAGGTTCTTAATGGTCCCCATGTGTATGAAGTTCCCACCTCAGCCGAGAATGATAATGAAATTCTAAATATGTCAGCTCAGCATCGTTTGGTCGCCATTGCTTCTTCGTCCGGTGCTTCCTCCTCGGCAGCAATCTTGGAATTTCCCATCCGCCGTGAGGGAGACGTGCTTATCGTGACCTTCCCTGTCTCTAATCGTTTTAAATGCACCGAGAGAGGGTGTCCTGCAGTGCATGTGGTGGAGGGTTGGTACACGTGTAAGCAGTCTCTCTTGTGGCACCTTAAAATTCAACGTTTATTTGATATCACAGAAGTTCATACGTTTTGTGGCATTTGCAACGATCGTACTGATATGAAGGTTTCACTTCATCCTTGCTTCCGGGAGCGGCCCAGCTTCGTCGTGCCCTCCGACACGTTTGCTTTTGTATGTGACGAGCGTGGGGCTTCGTTCCCGACGAAGCGAGGTGTAGGCAACCACAAGAATGCTCACAAGAAGAGGAACCTTCAGGCCGAGTTTAACAATCGGGGGCCCGTTGCAGCTTAACCTGTGGTCCCTATGACCCTTGTTAGTAATATTGAAAGAGGGTCTGGTGGTGTGGGGGAGTTGAGGGGAGCTGTTCCCCCTTTTTCTTCGGGAGGCGACGTGAGATCATTACCCGTTCCAACTACTATTCCTCCTCTTCCTAATTGCCATATACTCCTGTGGTTAACATTAATAATAAAAATAGTAACAGATATCATTGAGGAAAATTCTCCAAATTCTACTGTTGATATTCATGCCGAAAATGTTGGAACGGGTGTGGACCCTGTTATTAATATATTTAGATCTTCTAATATTACGTTTCGGAACAACCCCAGTTTGTCTCCTTTTCCCGGGGGTGGTACAATTTCGACTGCTCCACCTCCGGGTATTTACCACCAGTTTCCGGTATGAATAGTCTAAATTTAACATTCCCATATAATTTCTGTGATATATGGGCGCCTGCCCGTGGGGAAGGTGCGGTTCGGAGGTTTCCTACTACGCTGTCCCCACGGAGCAGGTTATTTAATTTGAACCTCGATGCCGTTTTACACCCTGGTGGGCTTTTTGGCTCACCGTTCCATATACCTGCCCCGTTGGACGGCTTCGGAGCCTTTTCACCTCCGGGCCCACCGACTCGTGTTTCCAGGACGTCCAGTGCGTCTCCTCGTTCGCCGTCACTAAGTTCTCCCTCAGGTTGACGAGTAGGTCGTGTTGGAGGTCGTCTTTGCAGAGAGTGCCGGCCGGGCTCCCATTGACGAAAACAATGAACCGCGCCTTATTGACGTCAATGAGGAGCCTGGTTTCCTCTCGGAATTCGAGAGGCGCTTCGAGGCTGTCCTTCGGGCCAATTCTCTGGACTAGGACGATTTGAACGATCTTGTGCCGTCATTTATCAAGAGGGTCGATGAGGTTGGTTGGTTTGTTTGTTTGTTTATTTTTTATGGCGCAAGAGCACTTGAGGGCCATACTGCGTCAAACGATTTTTTGGAATAAAATATATAGATAAATATAAAAGTAAGCGTGTTTTCAGGTTAAAGGTATAAACATAGGTAGTTTAAAATAAGTAATAAAAAACAAGTAGACATTAAAAACATTTAAACAACGTATGAAATAATATGTTGACAAAAAACCTTGAATAAGAATAAAAAGACAAATCACATTTTAACAAGTTGGAGCTGGTACAGGGCATAGGAGGTATTTATGGGTGAACCTGTTATGACTGATGCAAAGACGAGTTAATAAAACTTGTTCTCTAATGGAAAGTTGTACAGATATGAAAACTTTAGCCGAGGGCTGGATGGAATGCAATTTATTTTGCGTTTCAAAATTCCAGCTCCGCTGCCAATGCGTGTTAAGACATTCAGAAATTACGTTTTTAATGTCATCAAAAGGGACAGTGTCATCAACCAGGATACTTGCGGCTCTGGCAGCTGAATTGGCTGTTTCATTGCCTGCAATTCTCACATGACCAGGGATCCAACAGAAGAGAAAATGAAAATGGTTTTTTTTATAAGATTTTTGTATAAATGATATGACTGCAGGACTATAGGGTGGCTGTTATTGTTGCAGTGAGTGATGGATTCCACTGAACTCTTTGAGTGAGTGTATATCACCCATTTTTTGTAATTGGATTGGGCTATTGATTGAAGAGATGTATATATGGTTTTTATTTCTGAAGTAAATACCGAGCAAGATGTATTTAATTTTTCCGCCATAACTTGACCGTTAATTATTATTGAAAAGCCGACGTGATCGTTTGCTTTTGATCCGTCGGTAAAAATGACATGGTAATCAGAATATTTGCATTTTGTATCAGAAAATATTTGCTGATAAGAAGTATTAGAAGAATTTTCTTTAGGGAATTTAGCGAGGTCATTGATGGTTGATATATTTACTTCGCACCATAGTGCAATTAGTTCTATTGTATTGAGAGTATTGAAATCTGACAGCTGCAAATCTAAGAGCACCTGGCGCATTCGGATCCCAAACGATGGGGTTGCAGAAGGACGATGAAGAAATAAAACAACATTAGATGGATTAAAAATATGAAGGTGTAAAGGGTGATCAGTATAAGGTTTTATTTTGAAGTAGAAGTTCAATGAAAGTTTGAGGCGTCTATTGTTTAAAGATTGTTCATGAGCAAGAATATGAAGAATGTTAATAGGTGAGGTTCGGAAAGCTCCTGTGCAGATGCGCAGTGCCTGATTGTGGATTGGATCTAGAACTTTCAGATAGCTTTTTGCCGTGGAGCCATAAATTTGGCATCCACAATCAAGTTTTGAGCGTATAAGAGCCCTGTATATTCTTAACAGAGGCTCTGTATCAGCACCCCAAGAAGTTTTCGCTAAGACTTTAAGGATATTTAATTTCAGTAAACATTTCTTTTTTAATTCTTGTATATGCGGTGTAAATTTAAGTTTATTATCTATCAAGTGTGAGACTAAGGAATTTTCTTTGGTCTTTAACAGCTATTGGTTGATTGTTAAGGAGAAGACTTGGATCAGGGTGAAGCCCTCTTTTACGGAAGAAATGAATACAGAAGGTTTTTTGAGCAGAGAAAGTGAAGCCATTTTCTTCCGCCCATTGTGATACTTTATTGATGGCTATTTGAACTTGTCTTTCAATGATACTCATGCTCGATGGAGAAAAAGAAATTTGAAGATCATCAACGAACATGGTACCCTTCACAGCGGGAGGTAGTTGTTCGATTAAGCTGTTGATTGCTATTACGAAAACAGTTACACTTAGAACACTTCCCAGGGGAACGCCTTGGATAAAGGTATCTGACAGAACAGATTTGGCACCTACGCGAAAAGTTCGAGCTCTTGGAATATTAGAGAGAAAGATGGGTAGATTACCTCGTAACCCATACTCGTGCAGGCTTTTGAGGATCCCATATCTCCAGGTACGGTCATATCCTTTTTCAATGTCAAAAAATACGCTCACAAGATGTTTTCGTTTGAGAAATGCTTCTCTTATTGATGTTTCGAGAAGTAGCAGGTTGTCTATGGTGTATCTGCTGCGCCTGAATCAACTTTGATATGAAGATAGCAGATGCTGCGACTCGAAAATGTACATGAGTCTTGCGTTGACCATCCTCTCCATTACTTTACAAAGGCAGCCTGTGAGTGCTATAGTTCTATAGCACTCAGGTTTTTTAGATTGTTTATTTGACTTAAGAATAGGAATTACTATTGCTGGGCTCCAGGATTTTGGGAACCTGTGTTAAGAACAAATTCTATTGAAAAGCTGCAGAATATTTTCTAATGAGGACCTGCTAAGATGTTTTAACATACTATTGTGAATTTGATCTGGGACTGGTGATGTGTTTTTTGATTTTAGTAGAGCAATATTTACTTCATGAAATGTAAATTTTGTGTTGTATTGATAAAAAATGTTTGAATTAAAATCTAGGACTCTTTGTTCCTTGCGTGATTTGATAGTTAAAAATTTTGAGCAATAGTTATTTGTACTGGAGACTTCCGCTAAATGAATCGCCAGGCTGCCAGACACCTCTTTGTGATCCGACAAAAGTTGACCATTTTTCTCCAGAATGGGAGCACAAGACGTATTCTAGTTACCAGAAAATTTTTTAATTTTACCCCACACTGTCGTAGATGGGGTGGACGTCGTGATTGTGCTAACATAGGCCTGCCACGAGTCCCGCTGGCTTTTTCGTCGAATCCTTCGAGCTTCAGCACGATTTCGTTTAAGTGCCACAAGATTTTGTGTGGTCGGATACCGACGAAAAGTGCTCCATGCTTTTCTTTGTGCCTTATGAGCCTCCTGACAATCAAAGTTCCACCAATGCTTAGGAAATTTGATTCTACCTTAAGTGGTTCTTGGAATTGCAACGTTCGCTGCCGTCAATATAATGTCGGTTACTCGGCTTACGGCTACATCGAATCACGTCTTCAGATTTGATTTCTGCCAACTGGGTAAATGCTGCCCAATCAGCTCGATCAATGCGAAGTCGGGCTTGCTGATGCTGCTTGATTGCCTCAACGTCATGTAGAGGTTATCCTGATCGGAAAATGGCCACTGGTGTAGAGACCACCCTTTATCTGGAAATGCCAACGTGGCAGAAAAGAAGGTGAACATCTTACGAGATCGATGGCGTGGTAAGTCTCGGTAGGAAGATGAAAATAAGTGTTTTCACCGTTATTAAGGATGCAAAGATCATTGTCTTCAATAAAATTTTCTATTGTTAAACCTCTACTGCTGGAGTCGGGACTCTCCCAGAGAGGATTATGTCCATTGAAATCCCCCAAGATGACGTATGGGGGAGGAAGTTGATCTAAAAGTGTTTGCAATTCTACGCCTCTCAAGTTGTAAGAAGGTGGAATATATACAGTACAAATTGTAAACAGCGAGTGAAGGTGAACGCGCGCAGCTACTGCTTGTAGGATGTGTTGATATTGAGCTGGCTAGATGCATAATCATTAGCGATTAGCAAAGCCACTCCTCCACAACGACGGTCACCTGATAAGTAGTTCTTGCGGTATATGTCGAAACCTTTCAACCTCGGTTTATCAGTGGGCGACAGGAATGTTTCTTGCAGACAGAATATGGCCGGTTGATGATATTCGACAAAATCTTTAATGTCCGTGACATTATGCCAGTAACTCTGACAATTCCAAAAAAGAATGCTCAGGGCAATAAAGAAAAAAGGAAGGAGGAACGGCCGGAAGAAGGGAGAGCGGCTCATGAAGAAGGATGGTCCGTACACACTTCATCGTCGGATGGCGGAAGATCTAAGAATTCAACATTCTCCTCTTCCTCTTTGGGAGGAAGTTGTTCGGATTTAGTCAATTTGACTTTTTTGCTGGAAAGCAAAAAGTCCTTTTTAAAATTATGAAAATTTGGGGGCCTCTATTTAGTGGCCACCCCAGTTTTAGCGCGTGTTTGCATGATTTTCTTCTTTTCAGTAAGTTTTTTCGATTTCTGTGCGATTGGAACGTTTTCATTAACAGTAACAGATACAGTATTTGTTTTTTGTTGTTGATTTTGACTAGTTTTCTTAAAAGAACATTTTGGACTATTAATTTGTTTATTTGATTTGGTTGTGTTTACGGTTTTGGGATTAGTTGAAGTTTCAGTTTGGGCATCTGTTTGTGTGCTTGCAGATTTAAATACCTTTCTGATGGCTGCTGCATATAAAAGGCCTGTTTTTGGTGTGCGAGATTCCACTAATTTTCTTGCGTCTGGATAGGATATTTTTTGTGTTGTTTTAATCACCTGAATTTCTTTTTCTGACATCCATTTTAAGCATGATGTGGAGTATGAAGGATGTTCCCCTTGCAGTTTACGCATTTGTAGGTCTTAGAACATGTATTACTCTCGTGACCGGGCTCTGCACACCTGGCACAGGTGTCAGTACCACGGCACGAGAGCTTCGAATGTCCAAACCGCTGGTATTTAAAGCACCGGAGCGGGCTTGGATAGGCCTAACTGGGCAAGAGAGGCAGCCAGCTTTAACTGGTGGCGGGAGGACGGGTGTGTTATATGTGAGAATGACATGATTGGTGTTTATCATTTCGCCATTGCGTTTTATGGTGTTCCTTTTTACTGCACCCACGTTTGGTCCTTCATTTCCTCCAAGATTTCCTCCTCGGATGTAAAGAGAAGGTCCGGTTCCCAAATTATCCCTTTTAAAAAATTAAGAGTTTTGTGTTCTGTTACAGTGACAAGATATGAGCCTATTTGTTTTATATTCATTCATTGTTTGCTGTCTTTTATTTCGACTAAAAGTTCGTCGTTGCGTAACTTTTTGCGTAACTAAACGTTGCGTAACAGATTGATATTCATCAATTAAACGCGTTAAGGCTTTGTTTATTAAAAATTGAGAAACTTTAGTTAGATTTAAATCTGGATCATTGCGCTTTATTATGAAAAATTTTGCAGCATTTAACGATACGTTATGACGCTCCCAAGGGGGAGAAGGGTTATTTATGTTATCTTCCATAAATGAACCGAGGAACTAGGGGGAAAAGTGTGGTCTAGCCTCTGTGTAGGCCCCTGCACAGAGGTAAGGCTGCGTACGACAGGAGTCGCCTGCTATCCCTCAAGACTCCCGTCGCAGCCATCGGCATGGTTGACACACCTTGGCTTAGGGGTTTTCGTCTGAATTTGGTAAGTGTGATGAGGGAAGGAAGGGAACAAAAAGTCCCTTCCCGCCGATATTCTGTTTGAGCAACTGGAGGTTCACGACTCCTCCCAAGAACTCGACCCGAACTCATCACACTGCAAGCCCCCCCTCCCTCCCACCACGGCAAGGTAAACGGACACGGGGGGGGGGCACGCGTTTGGATAATTTTCTTTTTTTTTCAATTGTTTTCTTTTGATTTTGATCATTTGGCTTGTTCGAAAATGGTTTAGCTGAGTAACTTGTGCAGGGGTTTTGTGTACTTTTTATTTTAATTTCGTTACTATTTTTTTGTTGATGCTTAGGAGTATTGAGCTGTTTATTTTTTGATTTAGGAGAGTAAGTTGATTTCGCGCAGGTTATTGTGTTAATTTGAGGATCTGTTTTAGTCCAGCAATAAGTGCTTAAAACAGGGGTGTAGCGTGCATGAAATATGTGATGATATTTGACTTTAGAATATTGTTGGGGGTAGTTAGTAAGCAAACATACAAAACGTCCCCGACCCTGGGGGGTGAGGGCAAGAAAATTATGGGTTTTTCGAGAAAATGTCGGAAACGGTGGGAAAAATGCGTTTAAAATAAAAATTCAAGCTAAATAAAGTTACTATGAAAATGTTTGTACACATATTTGTCAATTTTTCAATAATTTTCTGGGTATATGTTATGAAAAATCAATGATTTTCGGAAAAATTCTCTCTTTTTGTCAAACATTTGCTCCTATTGCCTCCCTGGATTAGTATTCATGTAAATTGTCAATGACAAAGTTGTAGAGCTTTAAATTTCCTTCAATTTGATATGCTGATTTGCTATATTTTATTCAAGCAATGAAAAGTTATAGAATTTCAAACACGCACTTTCATGGCAAAAAATGGAACACTTGCCATTCACAAATTTCAAACAGACTCCAAAGGATCGCGCACTTCCTCTTTCTTCAATGAATTCGAATATCCTGATGGACAATAAAGTAGTATTTGTAGATAACAATATAAATGATGTTTAAGGGTTGGGGGGGGGGGGGTCGTAAAATTGTGTGTTTGTGACGAGGGGGGAGGGAAATAGTAAGAAGTGTGACATCAAGCATTTTTTTATACGAGTATGTTTATAAAAATTAGTTTATTAAAAGTACTTTGTGACAAATGGGGAGCGAGTCAAAATGTTACGAAAAAGTGTAACATTATTTTTGAACAGTCTCTTACCAAAAAATTTGACGAAGATTTGCAGAACTACGTTTATGCAGTATGAATTAGCTCCATACCAATTACATTATTTAACGAAAGTGAACTGAGGAAGTGCAGAAAGCCAGCATTTCCTCAGTAAGAAATTTGTTAGAAGTAATTAAAAGTAAATATACTGAAAGTCCCCGCAACTGGGGGGGGGGGGGGGGGGCGGAAGTTAAAGGTGATTTTCGATTATATCTCGGAAACGGTAGGAAAAAATGTGTTCCGAATAAAATAAAAAGTAACTAAATTTATTGTGAAATTGTTTTCATACATATATGTCACATTTTCAGTGTTTTTTTCAGGTACGCGTTCTTGAAAACCAATATTTTCCCGAAAAAATATTATCTTGTTCTTTTTGTCTCAGAGTGTCTGTCCCAAGCAGGCGATCAAGGGATCTTCTGCAGCAATCATGTGAAAAGGATCGTGACGGTTTTCTGTGTCTTGAAAATCCACCGGCTGAACACTTGAACTGCAGATTCAAACCTGATACCAAAGAAATACGAAGCCTATGCCCAATCACAGCGATATAGCTGACAAACAATCAAAAACTATGAAGTTCCAGCATGTACTCAGTTTCCTTACTCTTATTGAAATGAATATGTGACGCTATAGCAGGATAATAAAAATTTTAATAATACAAATAAGGTAAATGTAGCAGACTGGCAGCACCTTTTGGTAATTATAGTTTTTATTACATTATTATTAATCATATTTTGAAAGTGTTTGTATGGAATAAGGACTGACAGTAATTAGAAAACGAAAACGTCATCTTTAAGGTGATATCTTGGTTCCATTCTGAGACGGAAGGCTCATGTCACCAGCAGTGGAAAAGTTGTTCTTAGAAATTGGTAATGTATTTATGTCATCGTCATCCCCTTCGTCCTGGATAAATTTTTTGATTCCGTTGTTGCAATTGCCCTTGCAATGCAATCTTACGACAAAGTAGTCTAACGATGATTTTCTACAATTTACCTCCTGGTCACTTGTAGAAAAGCTTGCATTGCAAGCTTCAAAATCATCTTCCAGATTCCGTCAGGAGCAACCTCCGATGTTAGCCATTCCTCCTTTCCGAAAACCCCAATCCGGTACTTCACCATTAAGTTCCTAGCTACAGATAAACTTGGTGGTACGGCAGAGCTAGAGATCAGTCTTAATGTTTGCAGCTACTTTGATAAATGATCTGTAACGGAACTCATTGAGAGACTTTTCTGTGGCTAGAGCACCATACCATGAGAGACAAATCTGACCCCAACAGCCTCAATGGATTTAGGGGAAGAACTGTTGATATATACCTTAGATACATGGTGTATGATTTTCAATTTCTGACAGAATATTGTGATCAGTTGAGGATCTGGCTATCAAGAGGACAAACAGGAGGACTTCCTCTCAAATGAAAGCTACCGAAGAATTTTGCCATCTGATGATAGTCGTCTTCGCAATATCAACGCCGTCAACATCACCTAAAGCTCGGACCGTATTTGTCTCGTTCTTCAGCAGCTTCACTATTAGCGCATTTGTCAGCTGACTGTTATTATGAAAGTTGGACAGAAACCTTCTTGTTTGACCGTCGTTTCAATTTTCTAACTGACGTTGATGTCCATATGGTTAATACAGTCGTCTCTTTTTTCCTAACAGTTTTGCAGATTAGGTTCGCTCAATAACAACAAATTCAAATTAAATTAAATCAATGTCGTTATCAATTTCCTTAAACAGTTCGTATAGTGCTGACTTTCTGCACATCCTCAGTCCACCAATTCATAATGCATATACGCAATTTTGCAAACCTTTATCCGATTCCTTGGTAAACGGCTGTCCATAAATAGTGTCACTTTTTTTTTCAACGTTTTTAACCCTATGCCCTCCTCCCTCCTCCTTCCCTTTGTGACAAAGTTCATTTTACAAGCTACTTTTCATAAAAATATTCGTATTAAAAACTGCTTGATGTCACACTTCTTACACTTTCCTTCTCCCTCGCCACAATTTCACGACCCCCCTCCCCCCACACACACCTTAAACATCATTTGTGTTGTAGTAATCCACAAATAATTCTTTCTTGTCCATCAGGATTGTCGAATTCATTGAAGAAAGAGGAAGTGTGCGATCCTTTCGAGTCGGTTTGAAATTTGTAAATGGCAAGTGTTCAATTTTTTGCCATGAAAGTGCGTGTTTGAAATTCTGTAACTTTTCATTGGTTAAATAAAATATAGCAAATCAGCATATCAAATTGAAGAAAATTTAAAGCTCTACAACTATGTTATTGAAAATTTTCATGAGTACTGATCTTGGGAGGCACCAGGAGCAAATGTTTGACAAAAAGAGAATTTTTCCGAAAATCATCGATTTTTTCATAACATATACCCAGTAAATTATTGAAAATTTGACAAATATGTATAGAAACATTTTCATAGTAACTTTATTTAGCTTGAATTTTTATTTTAAACGCATTTTTTCTACCGTTTCAGACATTTTCTCGAAAAACCTAAAATTTTCCTTCGCCCTCCCTCCCACCTTTAGCTCACCCCCCAGGGTCGGGGACTTTTAGTATGTTTACTTACTAACTACCCCTAACAATATTCTGAAGCCAAAAACTATCGCATATTCCATGCACGCTACAATGTGTTCATTGACTGGACTATTTCTGCACTTGTGGAATTGAATACTTTTCTTACTGCTACAGCATATATGATAATCCAGCTGAAGGCGTACAAGAATAGACAATTTTTCTTGCGTCGGGGTATGATATATTCTGCGTGGTTTTGATTACTTTCATTTCTTTCTCGGCGAGCCATTTAGGGCACTTTCTAGAGTAAGAGGGGGTGGTCTCCTTTCCAGTTGACACATTTGAATTCCTTTTTGCATTCATTGCTATCATGGCCGGCCTCAGAACATCTGGCACAAGTTTCTGTGCCACGGCAGGACAGCTTGGAATGCCCAAAGCGCTGGCACTTAAAGCACCGTAGCGGGTTTAGAATATTTGGTCTAACAGGGCATGAGAGATATCCAGCTTTGACACGTGAAGGTAGGATAGGCGTATTTAAAGGTCAGAATGACATGTTTTGTATTCTGCATTACGCCATTTCGTTTGATTATGATCCTCTTCACTCCACTAACGTGTTGTTCCTTCATTTCTTCTAGAATTTCCTCCTCTGGTGTAAATAGAAGGTCTGGCTCCAAAATGATTCCCCGAGAAAAGTTTAAAGTTGAGTGTGCTGAAACTGTGCAGAGATATGAGCCTAATTGCTTGATAGCTAGGAGAGATTGAACTTGTTTGGGATGATTAATTTAGACTAATAATTCACCAGTAGGTAGTATTTTTACAGATTGAAAGTCACCGATGAGATTTGCAAGAGCTTTGTTGTAATAAGGAGAGGAGAAACAGCATTAAATGTAAGGTTTTCATTTCTTTTAATGACAAAAAATTTAGCAGATGTTGGCGGTTCATTCTGACGCTCCCCACAAGGGGGAGAGGTATTCTTTATGTTATCATCCATAAATTAACCTGGGAATTGAGGGGAAAAACTAAGGTCTAGCCCCTGTGTAGCCCCCCCCCCTGCACAGGGGTAAGGCTTTTACACCAGGATTCGCCCGCTATCCCTGACGTCAACCGTTTGAGGCACCGACTACCTCCAGTACCACGCAGCCACTGGCAGGATAGATACACCTTGGCTTAGGGGTTTTGTCCGAATTTGGTAAGTGTGATGAGGGAAGGAATGGAACACAAGTCCCTTTCCGCCGATATTCTGTTTGAGCAACTGGGGGTTCACTACTCCTCCCAAGAACTCGCCCCGCACTCCCCACACCGCAACCCCCCCCCCCCCCACCACGACAAGGTAAACGGACACGGGGGGGGGGAAGACCTCCTATAAAGAAAAATTTGAAAATCCCGAAAAACGCTGCAAATGAATATTTTCTCGATCCCCCGAGTGCGGTCTCTTCGGGATCCCAGTCTTGGCTGAGGACTCTGATATTAGTCACATAGATTCCGTCTTCAATCTTCTAACTTCAAAAGATAAAATTGTAAAAGTACGAGTACTTGCCGCGAACGAAAAGAAAAAAGCGGCTCACCACAGATTCAAAACGAACAACCATTTTAGCAATATTTCCAAATTTTTAAGTGGTGAGGCAAATAACTTCACAAGTAACAGAATATCGTCACACTGGACTCGTGCCCGCGCGGCATCACCAGGCTTCAAGTGAAGTGGAACATTTCCGAAGCTGGCGACGTCAATATCATTAGGGACGACAAAACAATTTTTCAAAGGAGGGTCATCTTTAAAACTCTGAGATTTGTCTTCAAAAAAAGCCCGAGCAGATGGCCTTAAAGCTCACCCACATAAAGGGCAAAACATTTGAGTGTTTTGCGGCCAGTAAAGCCAGTAGCCGTTTCAACTCGAACGGAGGATACACAGGATTGCCTGATTGGTGGTTTGTGCACCGCGCAAGACTCGGGCTTTGCCCCTTAATGCCTATAGGCATGGCCCTGGTTTCATCGACAAGCGATGCCGCAAATGCGGACACAATGAGACCCTCCCGCACGTGCTTTGTCAGATGTATGGGGTCGCCGCCGGCGTCGTCTCACTCTAATTCGCCCAATTTTGGGATTTTCGGCCCCCTCATAAGTCGTGATGGTGCTCTTTTTTCAAAAAAAATGGGACAGCCCTCGAACCAGCACTTCAGGAAACCTCTCAAAGACACCCTAAGCCTCCCGCCTCGGGCCTCTAATAATTACCTATATGGCCACAGGAAGTCTAGCTGTCTCGGAATCCCCCCTACTCGCCGAGGACTCGGACTTGCATCTGGTCTACTCTGCCTTCAAGTTGCTGACCTCCCTCGACTCTGCCGTTGCCGACCTAGCGCTCCAGGACCTGAAGGATGCCGTCCATAAAAAGAGCCCCGTATTCCTCCCACCCATGAGCTTCTTGGAAAATACCTTTCAGTATCAATGGATGGTCCTTTCCGGAAAACGTCCAACGACGTCTCGAATCTTTGGGCAAGGACTCGCTGTGCATCGCGTCGTGTCGCATCACCTGGACGTTTCCAGATGGAGTTCCGGAAATCGCCTACCGTGGGTCAACACTGAGGAAGTCTGACCGAAGAAGGATCCTGAAAGTCACCAGAGATCTGACTCGTAAGAAACACGCGGCGAAGCTTCTGGCCTGTCCCAACCAAGGCAAAGTTCTGGAGCGTGTGGCCGCATCACCAGCCAGCTCCCACTTCTTCCCCAACGGAGCCAACACAAGGTTTGCGGATTGGAGATTTGTTCACTTTGCCCGGCTGTACCTGCTGCCCTTAAATGCTGCAAAGCCCTGGAAGCGTGGAGTAGACTCCGGCTGCAGAAGGTGCCCTGGAACTCAAGAAACACTTCCTCACGTCCTGGAGCACTGCATGCGGAACAGCGCGGCCTACCAAAGAAGACACAACACCATCGTTGACCGCATCAAGAAGGCTGCCGCTACAAGATTTACCATCCTTGGCGAGAACCAGGAAGTGGACCCCTCCAAACTTCGCCCGGACCTGGTCCTTCAGAAGGGCTCGACCGTTCTCATCATAGATGTTACCATCCCTTTCGAGAATCGGCTTGCAGCTTTTGAAACTGCGCGTCAAGCCAAGCTCCAGAAGTACCAGCCCACGGCGGAATTCTTCAAGTCTACTTTTGCAAATGTTCAAATTTTTCCCGTCCTTGTCGGCGCACTGGGTACCTGGGACCCCAAAAACGACAAATGCCTTCAATCGCTGTGTTCCCGGTCCTACCTCAAGTTGATGAGGAAACTGTCAGTGACACCATCTCGTGGTCACCTGACATCTACACAGAAAATATCACCAACGTCCGCCAGTATGGATCTGCCGCTGCCACCGCCGTTTAGATCATCCACTTGTCACCTCCTTGTTCCGTCCGGCCCGCTATCTTGTTGGTGCCACTTTCTCCTTCCTGCGGTTTGGACTTTTTCCCGAACTTCGAACTTTTTTCACGGAATAAATCTTAGTTTCCGCTCTTGAATTCGCGTTTTTATGTCCATGGATATTGTTCACAGTTGAATATACCGCTTGTCTCTTTGTTATGTACCATTCATATATGCTCATTATCCTCTGCTACTTATTCCTCTCTAAATACTTGTAAATATTTGTCCAATAAAAATTTTTTAATCTGCTTAATCAAATATCGCTTCTCGACCTTTTGGCTAAGATCAAAGTGTAAAGACTGGTTGGTCATTGCGTAGAGGGACTTGGTCTTCTCAGTCCTGATGTGCTCACGGAGTTTCTTGCATAACTTCCTCCGGTCAGAAGGGTGGATGGAGATGTCGGCCATGGTGACCTCCGGGTTACTTTCGAAGAAGCTCCATCTGAAATGGAGGCGTTCCGAGGCGGCCCGTGCTTTCGTCCACAGGTTGGATCCCTCGCTGGAGGTTTAGGCGAACGTTCCCTCCATGC